>NC_064638.1:1175729678-1175967178 GCF_023864345.2 Schistocerca serialis cubense
CATCTTTGATTAATGGTGGAAGGTAATATCGTCTTCTTGGTTACCAAGCTGGTATCCTACAGACTGTCTTTGCTACATTACATTTACCAAAAGGCCCACGTTTGAATGAGTCCTATTATTAGTAGTGACTGTTTTCTTGTGTCATTGCTTTCATCATGTACGTTCTTCTTTATAACATCAAAATATCCTTCGTTGGTTTCTCAAGAACCGAACTCTTAATTTCCAGTCATCAAGAGTATATCATGCTGCACCTTTTAATTACCTTATTGTGTATTAATGTCCACTTTCACTGTAACTGAAGCATTATGTTTAATTCCTCCTCACAGAGAGCAGATCTGAAGATGAACTCCATAGAAGATCGAAACCGGTCATCTAAAAATAAAAATTAACAACTTATATATGACCACAACTGTGTTTACTAGATAAGTCGTAATATCAAAATATCAATTCTAGATCAATGTTCCAAAATATTTTAATGCAATGTATGAGATACATTAACTACTGAACTATAAACAAATTATAAAAGTTGTTCATAGAAAAAAAACTAAACAATAAACTTTGGTGACACATTCCAAAGGTGTGACTGCACAAAATAATCTTGCTTCTGATCAGTCCTAAATTACAAACAGGTCAAATTTTTTAACTCAACACGGAGAAATTATAGTAACTGAATTAAAGGAAAAGGGACCTGTGAATAAGAGAGTAATTTACAACATGGTCTGGGTACGACTATGAATAGTATCTGCAGTTAGAAGAGGCAGGTAAGGGAACTGTCTCGTCATTCAACACAAAGCTTGGCCAGTGGACACATTTTTTTTTATTTCCCATTATTTCAAGATTGTTCATCTTTCTTCCTTTATGGATATGATGTAATACCTAATGTTTGACCTTTTAACTATGGTCTTCTTTAAGCAGGTAGCCTGTAAAATTAGATGCTAGCTTCCTCAGTTTTGTTCCTCAAATATAGTCCATATTACCCTGTCAGAGTAGAATTTGCCACAGTTACAAGTAATTTTATATGTTCCGCCCATTTCTATAGCTGGAGTACCGTATTTACCATTGGGCAAAAACTGTACAACAGTGTTGAGCACATAAAACGACGTTTTTATCTTCCTGGATTAAAACTTTCCGCTTACATCCAGTGAGACTTTTCCTAAGTAAGGAATTGTGGACAATTTGTTGCCATCTTGAGGTGGTGGATCAGGAACAGGATAGAGAAGAGAGTATACCTGTTGTTTCAGCTACTTGTGCATAATGGAGTCCACCAAGGTGGAGGATAGCCATTGTTTGATGATATTCGTTTGACTGCAATGAATTTGCAAGTTGTCTTCACTTATGGTGATGGATGCTATGCGACAAATCATCGAATGAAAGGCAAGATGTTTATGAGTCACTGGGTGTTGAGAATTGGCAGGTACTACAATATCTGTTATGGAAGATGTCCTATAAATATTGAAAGTATGAATATGGTCACTGATGTCGACAGTTTGATCTAAATAATTTATGCACATGCCTCCAGACCCCATTGTGAAATGTATAGTGTTGTGTTTAGAGTAGATTGGAAAGAGAGATGACTGATGCAGAATCTATATTTACACCAGAAAGTAAGGGTAAGGATTGGAAATGAAAAGTCAGAAGGAAGCAGCATTGGACAAGGTGTTAGAAAAGGTTGCTGCCTTTCCCCACTATTGTTTAATGCATACCTTGAAGAGATTATTGTAGTAGTAGTAGTAGCTTTATTCATCTGTAGATCTCTTTTTGCAAGGGTGTAGGACATGTCAAAGTATATACAAATTTAGATAAATTTAAAATAAACTAATTCGTATACACACATATTTACAGACTTCTAGTTATAGACAATCATTAGATTTACTCCTAGTACACAATACTTTTTTACAAATAACTTATTAAATAATGTAATGCCACATTGTTCACTCATATCTCACTATCATTCACTGCACACACTGTACACACATTGTTTCATAACACTTCACTCACCACACACACACACACACACACACACACACACACACACACACACACACACACACACATACTCACACACACATTAACACACACACACACATACACACAAACACACACACTTCCCATTTGCTATCCTGAAAAACTGAGTCACCATCCCTCCATAATGAGTGAGATGTTGAGCTCAGAAAGAGGAAGAGGTGTTAATATTGTGCTATGCTTAGCTTGGGGGTGAGTATTTCTAGAAAGGAAAGAAACATAAAGTGAAGGTGTTATGTGGAATGTTGGATATTTTATAATCATTATTATTATCATTTATTTGTACAACATTTTTTATCAAAACCCTAGTCTGTTTTAGCTAAGTAATCCTTCAATGTATAAAATGTATTGCATAACAGGTACTTTTTAGCTGCCTTTTTAAATAAGTGTATTTTGGCAATTTCTTTAATCTCTTTTGGTTATTCCTTGGTAGAAAATGCTGTTTTGAGTTTTATGTTTATTTTTCTTAGTAAATGTAAGTTGAGTCTATCTCTTGTTGCATGGTCATGGACAGAGCTGTTTGTACAGTAATTATCAATGTTATTTTTGATGTGTACAACTGACTGGTAAATGTACTCACATAGAGCAGTTAAAATGACCAGTGTTCTGAACAAATCTTTAGAATGAGCTCGACTAGTATTTTTGGTTATTATTGTTATGGCTTTTTTCAGGAGTTTGAAATTAGTGTTCATATTTTGTGCATTTGTTCCCCAAAAAAGAATACCATAGCTAAGAATTGAGTGTACATACAATAATTTGTAAGTAAAAGACACTGCATGTTACACACTGATGACATTCTGTTTGCAAGAACCTTTATGTGTTCACACCACTTCAAATGAGAATCAATATTCATTCCTAGAAATTTTGCATTTGTTACACATTCTATAGAGGTGCCATCTACATTTTATTTAACTTTGTAATTTTTCCTCTTCAAACTGAAATTCGTGGCATTAGTTTTCTTTATGTTCAATGTCACTTTATTACTTATTGGCCAATCATAAGCTTCCTTGAGAGTTTCATTTGCTTTCTTAGCAATGAGTTCTCTTGTTTTCTCAGTGACTATAATATTTGCTGTCATCATTAAAGAGGATTTTTTTCATCATGAGTAACACTACTGGGGAAGTCACTGATGTATATGAGGAACAGTATTGGTCGTAGTATGCTACCTTGTGGAACCCCAATATTAATGTATTTTGGTTCTGATAAGTGTTTTACTAAATGTTTGGATCTATTTGAAGTATGTGTTATCTCTACTCTTTGTACCCTATCTGCTATGTATGATCGAAATTAGTCATTGGCTACCCCTGTTATTCCTAATGCTTCTAATTTATTTAATAGAATCTTGTGGTCGACTGTATCAAATGTCTTAGAAAGATCCAAAAATATGCCTGTGACACACTCATTTTTATCAAGAGCATCAAGTACAACTTTTGTGAATTCTACTTCGGAAACTAAACTGCGGTTCCCTTAAAAGATTGTATTTATTCAGGTAATTCATTAATCTTTCATAATTGTTTCTATTATTTTTGAGAATGCTGACAGCAGGGGAAAGGGCCGGTAATTTTCTATATCTTCTGCATTACCTATCTTAAGCAAAGGTACAACTCTTGGCTGTTTTAACTGCTCTGGAAATGTCCCTGATTTGAAGGATTCATTTCATATATCTGTTATGGGGCCTTGTATAATCCCTATGCTTTGTTTCAGTACACACATTGGTGCTTCATCTAAGCCTACTGACTTTCTATTTTTTAGTTTTTGAATTGATTTACTGACTTCATTCTCTGTGGTTGGAAGTAACATTATTCACAGGTGTTATATTTGTTTTCAGGAATTTTTGCTGTAACTTCTCTGCAATACTTGAAAAATGCTCGTTTATATAGTTTGCTAAGTGCTGTGGATCATTTATTACCTTATCCCCCTCCCTTAGCAGTATGTTATTCTGCGTTTGTTTGCCTCTCCCCATTTACTTTTTTATAACATCCCACACTGCTTTGTTTTTATTCTCTGCATTATATACTATTTCGTAGTTAAATGACTTTTTTGCAGCAATCAGCATCTTCCTATAAATCTTTTTGTATCTGTGATAGAAATTCAAGAATTCTGGGTCATTGCGAATCTTTTTCACGGAACTGAGGTGTATAAGTGTTTGAAAGGACTTCTTAGTACCTGCTGTTATCCATCTGTTTTTGTGAGATGTTGATACAGACATGCATATTTTGGAAATGCCTTTTCAAAGTTCAATTTAAACAATGTGGAGAATTTAGAGAATTTCATATTCACATGGGTTACCTTATACACTTCATCCCAGCTTTTTTTTCTACTTCTTTTGAAAAATCTTTTATTTTGATTTCTGATAGGTGCCGTTTGTAAGCTCGTAGTTTAGGGAGTGATTCGGTGCCTGACTTTACTGTTGTTATTTGACAGAGATGGTCTGATAGTCCTAGATC
Organism: Schistocerca serialis cubense; assembly: GCF_023864345.2. Taxonomy (NCBI): domain Eukaryota; kingdom Metazoa; phylum Arthropoda; class Insecta; order Orthoptera; family Acrididae; genus Schistocerca; species Schistocerca serialis. Next base: position 1,175,734,148 of record NC_064638.1, read on the forward strand.
TTTTACAATTACATCACATTTTTCCCTGCCCATATTTGTGTCCACATGGTCAATTACTGATGAAGTCGTTGTGGGAACCCTTGTTGCACTGTTGACCAATAAGGACATGCCAAAACTTTAAAGGATGTTTATTCAGGTGCTACTGGAGTCATTTATGGTGTTAGTGTTGATGTGAATGTCCCCACACAGAATTATGTTGGCCTTTGTGCTTCAGATTTTATCTAGAACTTATGTTAACTTATTGAAAAATGTGTCCACTCTACCACTGGGAGATCTATACACACACAAAATTATTAATTTTTTGATGATATCAAGCCCTGTTAATAGCTGATATTTCAAAGTGTTTCTCTTCACTTAATGCACTGAGGTCATGTCTTGATTTGAACTGTGTCCCTTTTCTGATATAAATGCATGACCCTCTACCCCTTGAAGTAGTTCTGCAGTAAGAGTTTGCCTTTTCATACAATGATAATACTACATTTTGGATTTATGTGTCTCTACACCAGTGCTCAGTAATACAAAGTACTGTGCAGTTCAAAGATTGGAGCTCAACTTCTAATAGATGTATTTTTTTTTTTTTTTTTTTTTTTGATAGCATGTTCTGATGGAAGATTGTTAAGTTTGTGAAATGACCCATGTTACTGTTTCCAATGGTTTGGTTTTCTTTGTGACATCTGGTGTATGTGATGTCTGAGGTGTTAAAATCTGTCTTGTGAGTGATTATTTCAGTATTTTTTAAAGTGCTGGAGATACTCTTTAGGCAGGGGAACCTGTTGTCTGGATTTATCCTAAAAACGACCTACTTTTCCTACTTACAACAACAGGTATTTGACCATGTGTGGCCCGAGATCCTCCCCTATACTTTCATGAATCAGCTGTACCAATCTTCCCTTCCCAGTCCTGTTTAGGTGTAGGCCATGCCTAGTGAAACCCCATCTGTTGATAGTCCCGACAGGCACCAGAGAAACATGACCAAAGTTGGCTGTCCTCAGAGCCATCCCTAACCCCACATTGATTTGCCTCACAGCTCCATCAAAGTGTGGTCGACCATGACGCTGGAACAGCTCAACAAAGTGTACGTTGGTGCCATGAGTCAGGGAAGCTATCTTGTCCAGGACACCACCTATGTCATATGCCCCATCCCTATCCAAACGGTTTCCCGTCCTACCCCCTATCACTACATTGTCCTCATTTGTTAAGTCCTTACATAAAGACCCTAGCTCCTCTATCACATGACTTAGCCCTGCATTTGGCTTGAAGATACTGATGGCCTGGTATGCTGCCCCTAAATGTTCCTGTAACTGAGGGCCTTACCTCACCCATGGCTACTACCTAGCAGCAGCACTTTCTTCTTCCTAACACTTGAAAGGTCTCTGTTGGATTCCTTAAATGTTAATGTTTTGAAACTGTTGTCATTTACGGCATACATTCCACTTCTAAATTTACTGTGGTGTTTCTGACTATCTGGGAGGAGACTGAGCAGTGCAACATGTTACTTTTACACATAATCAAGAACGATCTGTCACACTACTACACTTTAAAACACAGTTTATATGTAATTCATGTCACACAGTCTTATACGGAACCTACATCTGCTTTCATTTATATACTGTATATGATACGATACTGTCATCCCCCTTCCCTTCTGTGTGAGAGGATGAATAAGCAAATGTATTTCTAGTTGCATGCTTGATGGTAGCAGACAAGCCTGTCTGCTAGAGAACAGTAGGACCAATGTCGGAACAGTTAGCTACGCTTTCTAAAAGCAGAGAGTTTTCTATTCTTAGAATGGTCCAGTCCGTCCCTTGTCATGTTGGTATAGGAAGCTGCCTCTCTGGTCACTTCCGTTTGTATCTGTTAAGCACCCTCGGCAGGGGCCCAGGCCAGTATGTCCACGGCGAGCATCTGAAGTGGTAAGATCTCCAGCTAAGCGTGTGTCTGCTAAGTCCGTAGGACAATGGATTTCTTAAGTTCAGCCTAACTGAAAATTTAATCACCTTTATTTCAGGTTTAGATCTAAATTATCTAATATTATCTTAAATTGCAACACAGTGTTATTCGAGTGTGGAGTTCAGAAACTCTTCCAGTAGTTGCTTTTTCACTACTTTGTGAGTAAAGTGGAACCACATGTGGATGATCCATAACTAAGATCATCAATCTTAAATGCGAATGTGCGTGAGATATAACTTCTTGTCTTGACAATATTTTTCAATATAGCAACTTTTCTTTATTTTCAACCCACGTGGGGTGTACTTTGTGAGACCAGTACCACGTGCTTATACAATTGTTTGACCCATCAGGTTAATAGTGAGGTGATAGTAACCAGTTCGATGTTTTTCTTTTGTAATTTATGTTTCGATGTAATTTATTTTAATTATCAAAATTATTGTGGAGTTACACTCTTTGTGTAAACCAAGTTGACCACGTGAAGCATGTAGTGTAATCATCAAAGTAGCCCTCAGCTATTCTTTTCGGGAAGATTTCACAGAGAGTTAGTATGAATTTAGTATACCAGTGTGTGGTAATTTCATGACCGACAGGATTGCGCTACGAACATAACTTCTTTGGGTAAAAATTGAATTGGTTGGTTGTGGTTAATTTCCTCTTGCATATGTTTCAATGTTCTCCATGTGTTATTTTATGAATGCAGTGTTGTATGCAGTCTCCCAATCTTGGCTCCATATTTGATGTGTTCCGTAAGATTACCAACTCACATTTTCACAATCCTAAATAAGGCACCAGTTTAGTTATGAATCAAGTTTAATATGCCGAAATTTTAATGGAACAATGATCAATGTTAAAATAAATGTCCAAATATAAACTGATTTATTTCTTTTTATTTAAATTGTCTTTATATATATATATATATATATATATATATATATATATATATATATATATATATATATATATCACCAGTTATCATAAGATGACTACTAAAAGATTATAATTAATATTAGTCTGTTTGGGAATTTGGTAAGCTAGACTGGATACGTGGTGAAACAGTTGCTCAGTAATGCAAGGTTAACTTCCCCAGATAGCTCACAGCTTTTAACCCACTTTTATTGTCCTGAACATCGGCACCGTTTTCAGAACAAATTAATGCATCAACATTACACACTTTGTACATTCCTAGGCTTCTTGGCCTCAGTTGAAGTGTGCTGCACATTTCCTGCTCCTCGTTCTACCTGAGCCTCTTCTCCACTTAACTCTGGCAGTGGTAGATACCTGTTTTTTGTGTTGATGATAAAACTGTCAGATCGCGTTCTCTTTCTTCCTATCCTCCTACCAGCTGCCAGTTCCCAAACACCCTCCACCCCCCTTCTCACTTGATCCTTATGAGTTCCTTCCTTGCTTCCTCCAGCTGTGCCTGAAGGGCACAGATTTTCTTTTCCTGTTCCTCATTCAAAATGCTCCTACTGCATCCTCTGCAGTTCTAGGAGAGAGCCTCTTCTGTTCTTCCAACATTCTGCCCACTGCATCCCCCTAGTGAAAATATTTCCTACAGGACTGGCAACAAATCCCTCTACTCGCTACCCAAAACAGCTCCCACATTTCTCACTCGTGATCAGTTTCGAAAGAATAATTAAGTTCAAAGAATATTTTCAATTTGTCAAGGACACAAGATAGGCTGTGTGTAAACGAAAAACGACACAAAGGTCTTATGTGCGCTGGTGGTTTTTTTGTTTTTTGTTTTTTGTTTTTTTTTTACTGATTTAGAGATACACTGACAGAAGAATGAATTTGTAATTAATTGTCTTTTAGAGAATTTACGTAATCAGGCGTGTTTGGTCAGGTTTTTAAACGTTTATAACTCGTTTATAACTCGGAAAATTTAGGCCTAGGTTGCGTATATCTAACTAGTAAACAATACGAAATGTGTTAGTTAAATACAATTCAGAAACATTTAATTACACTTTCATCGCGATGGTAGACACTGATGAAACTAGTAGAAGTCTTTTTTAGACGAATTTTGCACTATCAAGAAAACTTGAATAGAATTTTTTGTGTTTATGTCACGCAAAATTTCAGGTTATGTCGCGATTATCATGTAATTCAGCTAAAGAACAAGCTTTTTCAAGAACAAGCGCTGCTGGGACGCTAATATTCAGTTGAATGACAAGAACGGACACTACAACAAGTATAAAAAACAAAGAAAATTTAAATTTGACACTATTTCCTCTTAAATAAGTTCTTTTAGCAGACAAAGAAAATACCTGTGTTCTCACTCGGCGGCCATCTTGGAATCTTGCGAAAGGCTGAAATGGGTAAAGAGGAATATGTAGTGGTGGAAAGAGAATAGAATGTATAAGATTTGCTGATGACATGGTATTAGTGGCAGAAAGTGAGCAGACAGTTAATAACATGCTGAAAGATCTGAATGAAGCTTCTGTGGAATGTGGGATGCAATTAAACCAGCAAAAACATAGGGTACGGTCATCAGTACAAGGCACAAACTGTCTAATATTAAAATAGGACAAGCTACCATTACCCAAGTAAGTGCATTCAGATATCTTGGAAGCACAATAATTGAAGACTTGAGATGTCACCAGGAAGTAAAAACTCGAATTGCCATAGTGAAGGAGGCATTCAAGAGAAAGAGGAGATTGTTATGTGGCAAATTAGATAAAGGTCTAAGGAAAAGGCTTGGCGAATGTTTTGTCTGGAATGTGGCACTATATGGGGCAGAAACATAGACACTGAGATGAGAGGATGTAAAAAGGTTAGAAGCATTTTAGATATGGATGTGGAGGAGAATGGAGAGGATAAGCTGGATGGAAAGAGTGAGTAATGAAAGAGAATAGGAAAGGGTTGGTGAGAGAAGATGTATGTTGAAGGTTATAACAGAAAGGAAAAAGAACTGGTTGGGACATTCATTGAGAAGGGAGAGCTTGCCAGCAGATGCTTTGGAAGGACTGGTTTGTAGGAGAAAACTGTGAGGAAGAAGGAGATACAAGATGATAGATGACATAAAGGGAAGAGGAAATTATGTGGATCTGAAGAGGATGGCATAAGACTAGACAGCCTTGAGAACTACCATGTGGAAACCCGCCTTTTGGTAGAACACCAATGATGATGATGATGATGTTTGGAATTTAACTGCTTAAGGAATTTTTTAAGTTGTCTGATAGTAACTGTCCATAAGCATAACACATCATCAACACATCTAAACCAGTATCCAGTGTTGGAAGAGAGTGGATTATTTTCCAGAAACTGTTTTCCAGAACTGTCCATGAGGATTGCGGCAAGGACTGGACTGAGAGGAGATCCCATAGCTAGACCACCCAACTGTTTGTATATCCTGCCACTGAGATGGAAATAATTTCGAGTTAGACAAGTTTCTGTAGCTACCCTTATGTCATCTGTGACAACTGGATTAAATCCTAATTTATCAAGTAAGTCTGTGAGAATGTATAGGGACTCCTAAACGGGTATATTAGTGAATAAGTTACTAACATCAAAAGAAACTATCTTGGCATTAGGGGGGATTTGCATGTCTTTTAACTTGTTCACTAATCGCCTGAATTAAGACTCCCATGACTAGATTTAAATTTGGTTTACATCTTGATAAGGTCATTTAACTCTCTGGCTAATTTGTAACATGGAGCTGAGAGTGATGACACAACAGGATGGATTGAGATATTATGTTTGTGGAGCTTAGGGAGGCCATCGAGTCTGGGAGATGTAGAATTGATGTTGGTGAGAAAGTGGACCTCTGAGTCCAATAGTATACTTTTACACAATTTAATAACATTTTTAATTGTATCATTATAGGATTGTGTGGGGTCAAATAAGCATTATTAACCGACTAGAAATGTAAAAGTAATTAAGAAAAGAATAAACAATGAATAGAGTTGCTTGGCGTAGACCCACTGGAGATGATGTTACAGAAACTGGATCCAGTGGCCGTAGATCCTGAGTTACCTCACAGCTAGGACAGCGACACCCATGATTTATTGCAATCCCTGATTACATCAGAGATGGAGAACACCTGGCACCTTGGAAGAGAATCAGTGCCTAGACCTGATAACGTACATTACACGTATATTATATTGCAACTGCCAGCATCAGGAGACAAAATATTTTAATACTCTTAACAATCTGTGGAGTCACTAGAGAACATTCCAGTACCTAAGATGTCAAGTATAGAGAAAGCCAACAAAGCGAATCATTGACTGGAATGGTGCACACCAGTCATTATATCCTCTTGTCTTCACAAAACATTTGAACGAATGACAACAAGTAGGTTAGGATGTTGGACTGAAAACAATGATCGACTGTCGAGCTATCAGTTTGGTTTCAGATGTGATACAAGCACAGATTGAACTTAAGTCTAACAATCGATGACAAACGATGATTCAACAGTAATAACTACACCATGGTAATTTATCTGTACCCATACTAATAAGTAAATAAGTTCACAGGGAGTTCCTGGACGATTTGCCCATGATCGACAACACTACCCATCTAACCGATATTAAGTGGTTTAGGACCGTACGAAATCTATTAGCCTGAAGACTTCTAGCACTAGTTTGTATCACAGATCCATGTTATAACCCACTGTGTACAATACGCATTCGAGTGACTCACAGGAAGGGATGCTCGATAATATTGTTGCCTTTCCGGATTTGAATGATTGATACATTGGTGCATAGAGACACGACTTATATATTTGTACAATGGTGTTAGATCAGGCCGTCCCAAACCTGCAGGCATGACTGGATCAAAATGGCTTAGAAATACCACTGTCCAAAACAAAATATTTATATACTTTCTCTATAGAATCCAGCACAACAATCGTATCGGGTTGAGACTGTACAAGACGGTAATCAAAAAAGTAATAAAATACCTGGGCCTGAACACTAAGAATAAACAGAAACTGGCAGCACATGTTAAGAGGCTAACAGAGAAATGCGAAAGAGTCGTTTGTCTTCCGCAAGTAAAATATTTAGAACATTAAAAATTTATTGCCAAATCGTTTGTCGGACTTATAAATTTGTAACATTTACACTGACGAAAAAAAAATCGCAGCACCACGAAGAAGTTGTGCAACATAAACGAAAGTTGATAGACGTGTTCCTACATCTGAAAGATGATGTCTCTTTAGATTTCGCAACAGTCGCGTGAAAGCGGCGCTAGGATTCAACTCAGCTTTGCTTTGAATACACGCTGTAACGATCGTAAGCGTTAGTTACGTCTGAGACTGGACGTGGTGAGTGGATTTTACACGACGAAGACGTCATTATCAACACCTCACTGAGATTGACTGAGGTCGTGTAACAGGGCTACGAGAAGCTGGATGTTCCTTTCGCGACACTGCACGAAGACTTGACAGGAATGTAGCGGCTGTAAATGATTGCTGGTCACGAAAATATGCTGTCAGAAGAAGAACGGGCTCCCGACAGCCATGTGACACGGAAGACCGACGTGTTTAGAATATGGCTCTGGCGTATCGTACTGCATCTGCACCAACTATTTGAGCAGCACTTGACAACATAGTGACACAAGGAACTCTTAAAAATCATCTGCTTCAAGGACAGATCCGAGCCAGACGCTTTGTAGCGAGTATTTTACTGACTCCAAACCACTGCCATTTGTGACTTCAGCGGTGTCGAGCGAGAGTTCATTGGAGGACAGGATGGAGGTCTGGTTGCCGTGCGCTTGTTAGAAGGGGGCCAACTGAGGGCCTGCAACCGACCTCCCTCGGTGCTAGACAAACTGGACCTACACCTGGAGTTACGGTTTGGGGTGCGATTCCGTATGACAGCAGCAGCACTCCCGTGGTTATCACACGCACATAGACTGCAAATTTTTACGTCAGTCTGGTGATTCGACCTCTTGTGCTGCCATTCATGAATAGCATTCCAGATAGTGATTCTCAGAAGGACAACGTTCGCCCATATACCGCTGTTGTAAACTAACACGCTCCATGAACTGTCGACGTGTTGCCTTGGCTTGCTCGATCACCAGGTCCGTCTCCAATCGAGCTAATACGGGACATTAACGGACGACATCTTCAGCATCATTCACGAACAGCATTAACCGTCCCTGTATAGACCGACCAAGTGTAACACGCATGGAACTCCATCCCATAAACTGACATATGGCAGCTGTACAACGCACGTTTGCATACTTGCATTCAACATTCTGGCGGTTACACCGGTTATTAATGTACCAGTATATCATATTTGCAATGTTGGAACACTTGAGGCAATACTGGCCCTACGACTTATCTTAGAAAATAGATTAAGGAAAGGCAAACCTACGTTTCTAGCATTTGTAGACTTAGAGAAAGCTTTCGACAATGTTGACTGGAATACTCTCTTCCAAATTCTAAAGATGGCAGGGGTAAAATACAGGGAGTGAAAGGCTATTTACAATTTGTACAGAAGCGAGATGGTAGTTATAAGAGTCGAGGGGCACGAAAGGGAAGCAGCGGTTGGGAAGGGAGTGAGACAGGGTTGTAGTCTGTCCCCGATGTTATTCAATCTGTATATTGAGCAAGAAGTAAAGGAAACAAAAGAAAAATTCGGAGTAGGTATTAAAATCCATGGAAAAGAAATAAAAACTTTGAGATTTACCAATGACATTGTAATACTGTTAGAGACAGCAAAGGACTTGGAAGAGCAGTTGAACGGAATGGGCAGTGTCTTGAAAGGAGGATATAAGACGAACATCAACAAAAGCAAAACGAGGATAATGGAATGTAGTCAAATTAAGTCGGGTGATGCTCACGGAATTAGATTAGGAAATGAGACACTTAAAGTAGTAAAGGAGTTTTGCTATTTGGGGAGCAAAATAATTGATGATGGTCGAAGTACAAAGGATATAAAATGTAGCCTGGCAATGGCAAGGAAAGCGTTTCTGAAGAAGATAAATTTGTTAACATCGAGTATAGATTTAAGTGTCCGGAAGTCGTTTCTGAAAGTATTTGTATGGAGTGTAGCCATGTATGGAAGTGAAACATGGACGGTAAATAGTTTGGACAAGAAGAGAATAGAAGCTTTTGAAATGTGGTGCTACAGAAGAATGCTGAAGATTAGATGGGTAGATCACGTAACTAATGAGGAGGTATTGAATAGAACTGGGGAGAAGAGGCGTTTGTGGCATAACTTGACAAGAAGAAGGGACCGGTTGGTAGGACATGTTCTGAGGCATCAAGGGATCACAAATTTAGCATTGGAGGGCAGCGTGGAGGGTAAAAATCGTAGAGGGAGACCAAGATGAATACACTAAGCAGAACCAGAAGGATGTAGGCTGCAGTAAGTACTGGGAGATGAAGAAGCTTGCACAGGATAGAGTAGCATGGAGAGCTGCATCAAACCAGTCTCAGGACTGAAGACAACAACAACAATCACTTAAATATGTTATCTAGAAAAATATATTCCGAAATTTCATTGCTCTACACTAATTATTTTTTGGTTTTGCGATTTTTTTCCTTCATTGTATATCTCACACTAGATTTATGCTAAAAAACGTGTTCTATGTCCTTTATGCGTTTTCTTTTTTCGCAGCTATAAAAAAATCACATGTAGGGTACGTCGCGATAGTTTTAAGCGTACTTTGGTGTGTTCCACACGAAAAAAATATTGAGAAACGCCGATCTGGGTTAACAAGTTCGTGTTGTAGCCAGGCCTATAACAGCATCGCAGCGAGATTAGAGAAAACACAATAGAAAGCCGGTGAGATCAACGCCAATGAATTCACTACTGATCGAAGCGCTGCGCAGCTCCGCTCTCCCCCCCCCCCCCCCCCCCCCCCCCCGCCCATTCCAAAAAGGGCTTTACAACCTTGGAATAATGGAACAATATAGAAATTTTGTGAGATAACTCACAGAATCGGGGTAGATTTGTCATCCTGTAGCAAACAACCTCAAGTTTCACATAAATGTATCAGGCGTCGTTTTGGTTCGATGTGACTGTCATTTGTGATGCAGCAAACATCCCACAGGTAACCAATTTCTTCCCGCACTCGTTGCAGAAAATCGAGCGTAACTTGTACAACGGCATCGTAGACAGGTAGGGTAAATTGTTTGGTAGGGTAGGAACATATACAAGGTCTTAAATGAATCCCCAGAGACAGAAATCCAGTGCTGTCAAGTCTGGGGAGATAGGTGGCCACGCGATAGGTTCTTCACGGACAATCCATCGAGCTCGGAAGCGATTATGGAGGAAAACTAGTACTTCCGTGAGGAAAAGAGGTGGTGCACCATCTTGCTGGTAGTAAACCATCCCATCTCGGTCGTCTTCATCGATCTATGGAATTAAAAAGTTTTCAAGCGTTTCCAGATGCACAATACCAGTGACAGTTTTCTCCATGAAGATGATAAGACCGTACACTCTCATTTTTCTACTGAAACAAAACACATTACCTTTGTGGCAGTCACGAACGCGTTCCAGGGTTGCATGGTGGGTGTTCACCATGCCACTGTTGCAGAGTGAACACCCATGAAACCTAAACACACAGCGGGCGTGCTAAAACACACAGCGAGCATGCTGCACACCAGTGAAAGTAGCTATTTTAACTGTGTACTACACTGGAGCTCCTGGTGGCGGAATGGGGTACCGATGCACTATATGAATCAAACTTGAGGTTGTTTACTACAAAATGACGTATCTACCGATTCCGTAAGATATCTCAATAAATTTCTATGTCATTCCGAAGTTGTAAGGTCCAAATCAATTTTTCAACACATATGTTGACTTACTTTCCCAGTGTAGCCTTGATATTGGATTACAAACTCCACGCAGCGGCCAAACTAAGTTGGAAAATACCTGAAGCCGTGATCAATGTATAATTTGTGATACACAGTAGTCTGTTGCCAGTATGTGCCTTTACTCGGCACATACGAATTTTCCTCCTACCATTCGCGCAATTGGTTCCTCTGAAATTCCAACTGTACATGGTTTGAAATTTTTTTTGTAATGTCATCCATTATCACAAGTTGTTGAGGATTTTCTATTAGTTCGTTTATGAGATTTGATATTAAGATCTCTTTCAACGGAGTCAACTTCTGCATATAAGGGACACTGAAAAGCTGAGGTACACATTTCATGCCAACGTTCGCACTCAGATTAGTCTTTCCATTATCCAGTGTGTTTACACCTGATATGATCTGTGGCCCAACAGGAACTGCACTAGTCCTTTTGTAGGTGTCAAGTACCTCATTGTCACTCTTTCCCTCACAGAGGAAAACTTTGTGTGTGGTTTGCGATGTGTCCCAATCTTCCTGCCATAGGTTTAGAGTTTGATTCTTAATCTCTTTTACGTTTTGACAATTAGAACACATTATCTTTTCTACTTTTATGAAATCATGACTTTTAAGTCAATATATTGCTGCCCATTGATTATTAAATCAGTGGGTCAGAGCCCATCATTACCAATAAACAGTCGACTGGGGTTGTGCCACAAGCATCTCTGGATCTCACAATAACGTTTCCTTGGACACATCGCAGATCTGTAGAAGGCTTTACAAGTCGGAGCCAGTGGGCCAAAACATTCGCTCCATACCCCAACTGTCGGCGCAAGTTAACTGCTATTATTCAGTTTTATAACGCCTGCAGGGAAGTGAAACCTCATTTGCGCAAACCTAACCTAACCTAACCCAAATACTTACAAGTTTATTGCACAATGCGAAGCTCTTATTACAAGCTAGCTCGATATGTGTCCAAGGATAATTTTTGATTGAGATTGACATCCACGTATTAGGATAGATTTTGACACCTTATTGTTTCGCCATTTATTTTATCTTTAGTTTATCCAAACGGACAGTGAGGCGACATCTAGAACACCACAGACAGTTGCACATCAGCCTCTGTTGGCGGTTTCCGTTGACGAGGCAGCAGAGAGGTGCACTGACGGTGGTGTTCCCAAAGACAATACTGGACGCACGAGTAGCAACACGTCGCTCGTTGCCAGTGCTTTCTTGCCCTACCTCAATGTAGAGCGTTCCGTTGCCCTGACCAGTACGTTCTCCACGGTTGGAAATATTTCGTCATGGGTTGATGAACTCTGGCACAAAGTTTGAACAGCTTGGATTATGTCATCTACGCCCGGTTCGATTCTGTGTCCACCCGAGTCAGAGCTGTTGTTGCTGCCAGATATGGTAGCTGTGTGGACTAAATCTTGCCCCCTGTACAACCCTAAATCAAGCACAAATTTGTTGATGTTCTTACAGCTATACTGTACGCGTAAAATTATGTTGTTCGCTATTCTTCCTGCTGATTCAATTTTAGTGGGTACCTGTGTAGGTTGACGGTTCATAGTTACGGAGTGAAACACTGCCAGTTCAAAACGTCAAGATTAATGTACAGCATCGGGGAAAAAATACTGTAGAATGTTGTACAGATAGTTACTGAATGAACTGAACGTCATCCCTTTTCGTCTGAAGACTATCAGTAGGTTCGAAACTTTCAAAACAAGTGGTACCCTTAACAAAGATACCAGGCTAGGAGTAAAGTTTGAACTATGACTGCCAACACCTAAAGTTGTAATAAATTTAATGCAAAACGCAGTAACGAATTTCGAAAATAATAATGAAACATGTCCACGTATAATTTCTGCAAGCTCTTACTTTTTGTTATTTCATTTTATTATTTATTTGTGGTCCGTTGCGTTCCTATGTTTAGTTCCATGTTTTTAGTTTCATTTTGAACTTGTCTGAACTTAAGAAATTTGCAAGATCGGGATATACTGTTACAAACTATAGTTGGCCTGTTACGTACAGGCTCTGACAGAATGAATACTTGGATTTAAGGAGGACAGAACTTCGAAACAAAGTGACAAAATTGTCGAAGTACATATTGAAAACAAAGAAAAATATGTTCCATTACTTATCATATACATCCCTTACTGGGTTTTGTAAATAACACTACACATGTACCGATTACTCCATAAGAATCCACGCCACACAGTGCAGTGGTTTCTCGTACAACCGACGAGGATTGCCGTGATTACGTGGCACTCAGTGCCTGCAGTTCTGTTTATTTACACCGTCGTCTAGATGGAAAAGGGCCCATCCGACATCAGAATATCGTTTCGCATCTGCGGATCGGCTGCTAAAGTTCCAGGAAGCGTTAGGCGAAGATTCGTCGGGCAGCTTTATCTTGTTGGATTATTTACTGTGCGACATGCAGTTTGTATGGATGGGAGGCAGGGGGAATATCAGACACTGTTAGCGCCGAGGAATGTCTGGCAGGAGAACGGCGGGGGCTTGGATTGAATTCTTGACGCGCCTTCTCCACTTGCTACGCAGTTCGCTATGTCCTGCGAAGCCGTGGACTTTCCTTCTTTGCATGTAGATGCAGTAGTTGGACCCACGTACAATCGTCCGATGGCCCGGGACTTCATCATGTCGTTCCAAGTCTAAATGGCGACGGAACAGTCGCTTAACTTTGATGGGAGACTCCTTATTTTTTAAATACGCCTCGACGGCGAATGCTCGGTGCTCTGGAGTCCACAAAGCCTTAATTACAAAAGGGGGTCCTTTCTCAATGCAGCGCGCACCTATTTATTTCGTGCAGGCGCAACAGCGACGCCGTACAACGTGACTCAAAGTGTAACTACTCATTATGACGGCTCTTGCATAATTACGTCACGAACAAAACTGAGGGAAGACTGGATTTTGTTGAATTTTAGCAGTCAGACAGTGAGAAGGTTTCAGTTTCGAGTCAGCTTCAGTCAAATGATTCTGTAGTTAGCAGATGAATTTTCTGAAACTGACTTATTTGGACTTGTCTTCTGTTATGTGGGACAGATCCCGTCATAAAATTTAAAGATAGTAAAAACTGCAATTAAGACGTTGTGCTTACAGAAGGATCGGTACCTAAAGACTGAAAAATTGCTCAAGTTACACCAATACCCAAAAAGGGAAGTAGGAGTAATCCGCTAAATTACAGGCCCATATCACTAACGTCGATTTGCAGTAGGGTTTGGAACATATACTGTGTTCTAACACTATGATTTACCTCGAAAAAAACGATTCATTGACACACAGTCAACATGGATTCAGAAAATATAGTTCTTATGAAACACAACTAGTTCTTTATACTCATGAAGTAATGAGAGCTATTGGCAAGTTTATTCCATAGTTTTAGATTTCCAGAAGGCTTTCGACATCGTTCCTCACAAGTGTCTTCCAACCAAACTGCGTTCTTATGGAATATCGCCATATTTGGGCGGCTGGATTCGTGACTTCCTATCAGAAAGTAATAGTAATAGTGATAGTTGGAGTAATAGGCGGAAAGTCATCGAGTAAAACAAAAGTAATAGCCGGCGTTCCCCTAGGAAGTGTTATAGGCCCTCTATTGTTCCTGATCTATATTAACGACATAGGAAACAATCTGAGTAGCCCTCTGAGATTGTTGCAGGTGATGCTGTCATTTACTGCCTTGTAAAGTCATCAGATGACCAAAACGAGTTGCAAAATGATTTAGATAAAATATCTGTATGATGCGAAAAGCGTCAATTGACCCTGAATGCAGAAAAGTGTGAAGTTATTGGCAAGAGTACTTAAAGAAATCCGCTAAATTTCGATTACGCGATAAGCTGCACAAATCTGAAAGCTGTAAATTCAACTAAATACTTAGGGATTACAATTATAAATAAGACAACCAAAGAATGCGATTCGTTGGCAGAACACTTACAAGGGAACCTCCCCATCGCTCCCCCCTCAGATTTAGTTATAAGTTGGCACAGTGGATAGGCCTTGAAAAACTGAACACAGATCAATCGAGGAAACAGGAAGAAGTTGTGTGGAACCATGAAAAAAATAAGCAAAATATACAAACTGAGTAGTACATGCGCAAGATAGGCAACATCAAGGATAATCTGAGCTCAGGAGCGCCGTGGTCCTGTGGTTAGCGTGAGCAGCTACGGAACGAGAGGTCCTTGGTTCAAGTCTTCCCTCACGTGAAAAGTTTACTTTCTTCATTTTCGCAAAGTTATGATCTGTCCGTTCGTTCATTGACGTCTCTGTTTACTGTAGTAAGTTTAGTGTCTTTGTTTTGCTGGATTCATATTGCCGACGAAATACATCTCACGTATTTAATGCACTCTCGTCCAAAGTAGCGAACAGCCAGGGAGCCTCGTTAGCAGGAATACACTCACTTCATATACCGCGCTTGTCCGCCCTAACCTGGAGTACTGACGTCGTGTGCTTCGATGTTTGTTTAGGTGTAGCGTCCCCATACTACTGCGCAATCACCTCGCATCGGCGGACAGATAATAACTGTCTGAAAACAAAAAATTAAACTTTTCACTCGAGGGAAGACTTGAACCGAGAACCTCTCGATCCGCAGCTGCTCGCGCTAACCACGGGACCACGTCGTTCCTGACCTCAGGCTAACCTTGATGTTGCTTATCTTGCGCATGGACTATTTATTTTGTATATTTTGCTTATTTGTTTCATAGTTCCACACAACTTCTTCCTGTTTTCTCGATTCATCTGTGTTCAGTTTTTCAAGGCCTATCCACTGTGCCAACTTATAACTAAATCTGAGGGGGGTGCGATGGGGAGGTTCCCTTGTTAGAAGGTGCAAGAGGTCTACTAAAGAGACTTCATACACCGCGCTTGTCCGCCCTAACCTGGAGTACTGCTGTGCGGTGGGACTGACGGATGACATCGAAAAAGTTCAAAGAAGGGCAACTTCTTTCGTATTATCGTGAAATAGGGGAGATAGTGTCACAGATATGATACGTTAATTGGAGTGGCGATCATTAAAACAAAGGCGGTTTTCGTTGCGACGGGATTTTCTCATGCAATTTCAATCACCAGTTTTCTCATCCGATTGCGAAAACATTCTGCTGCCACCCACCTACGTAGGGAGAAATGATCATCACCATAAAATAAGAGAAATCAGGGCTCACACAGACAAATTTAAGTGCTCGTTTTTCCCTCGCGCCGTTCGACAGTGGAACGGTAGAGAGACAGCTTGAAGGTGGTTCGTTGACTTCTCTGCCAGGCACTTTATTCTGAACAGCAGAGTAATCACGAAGATGTAGATGTACATATAGATGTGGATATAGATAAATTCTTATTGTTTTTGAAAGAAGAAATTGGTAGGGTGGTAGGGAAGAACATACCACTAAAACAACAAAAACTCAAGAAAGAGAAGTGAGAGGAGATATACTACAACCATTTACTGGGTGACTTCCCTATACTTCCAAGTATATTACTGACTGCTCTCCGCTTTTACGAAATGTCATAGCTTATATCATGTCTGCAGAGGGACGAAAAAATTCTTATGTGTCACAAGATAGTGATAGCGCAGGCGTGGCTGATTCTGTTCGGCGTGAGAGCACTCGCGCATTCCGGCGCTATCGGGTGCGTTATCAGCATCATATCGCCACCAAAAGGTTCTTTCTTCACACCAGCCACAATCGCACGCTACACTGACGACACGGCGAAGAGAACAAGACAACAGATTAGATTATATCGCTGACATATTTAGAATACAGTTGGCAAAGGATTTATGACAACATTCATTTTATAGCGTTAGTCGGTAGGTTGCATTAAGTGACAAATTGGTAATTATTACTGTAGTAAAACAGTTTAAACTTTATCTTAGAAGCTGTAAGTGTAAATTAGTACATACTGCCTAAATGGTCATCTATCAATATGATCAACAACGTTATGTCAATGTAATATTCCAAGGAATTAAAACAAAAAGCGTAAATTGTCCATCTTGTTTCTGATAAAAAAAGTCGGGAAAGTAACCAAGAGGATGAGCATTTACAAATATAAATAATAATTACCATATGGGAAAAAACAGAACATCTCTACATTGTTTTATACCCGGCCATAACTGAAATATCACAACTGAAATTTAGTGATACATTACGGCCATGGAAGCACACATTCAATTTGCATTATACTAAATATGTAATGACTGTTCCGTTTACTGGTGACAACGAGGTACCCCAACAAAGAACCGGAATAGAGTCTAGGTACTCTTTATATTTACATGACCTGAACCTCTAAAATAGTGAATGAAAATAAACAGATAGTAAGGATTAATTCATTTAGCTTAGTACAATAAACCCTATCTTTCCAAGATGCACGGGATTATAAAAATAAAAATAAAAGAAGAATATTTAATTATGTTATGGAAGATTTCACATAAATTTTAAAAAATAAAGTAAGCAGAGATACTATGATGAATTTTTACCAGACTGTTGCTTCCCCAAACTCTGTTGTATGGAAGTATGGTAGGAAACCCTACAAATGAGAGAAAAAACCAGAAAAAAGATAACAGACATCAGATCTTATGAGCCTGATAAGGACGGCAGGTCACACAAGAAAAGATAGGGAAATGAATGTAGAATTGAGAACAGAAATTCAAATACAAAGCACATAGAAGAGATAGCACACAGTAGAACTACCTAGAATGTGAATAAATCGCATACTGATGTAGCTATTCAGGAACATTATTATGTCTCATACACAGAGAATCTGTAAAGACCATATTAATAGATCCTAACATTTGATGGAAGGAGAAACAGAATGAAGATTCACTCTTCATTAATGAAGGAGAACTGTGTCGGTACTGCATATCTGCACCTATCGTGTTACAGCACTGGTCGAAATAGTTAGGGGAGCATCTGACATGTAATAAAAGTTGTAAAAATAATCTAGTAATTCACTCCGAAGTCAAACATATGAGGATGTACTTTCAGAATAATATTCTAGCACATCATACTGCTTTGTAATTCTTGTTTATATCACTTCAAACACCAGAGTGAATTACTGCAATGCAGCAACAACTCTGAGACCTAAGCAATCACACTTACTGTTCTCTAACATGTATGTGTCCACTGTGACCGGCCAACACTGCTTCACACTATGGATACAATAAGTATTATGCGCAACATCAC
The DNA here is from genome assembly GCF_023864345.2 of Schistocerca serialis cubense. Lineage (NCBI taxonomy): Eukaryota > Metazoa > Arthropoda > Insecta > Orthoptera > Acrididae > Schistocerca > Schistocerca serialis. Next base: position 1,175,752,022 of record NC_064638.1, read on the forward strand.
ACTAGCCAATAGTGCAGGTAGTGAATGTTGTATCGTTCTGTCAGACATGTTTGTTTCAGAATATGTGAAGAAGCATTCCAACACATTTGAGAAGGTTTTTTGCAACACAGACTGATTAGGAAAATGTTTTAAAATGTTGTTGAAGACTGTTTTAAAGAACTGAAACGGAATTTCTGTGAGTAAGTACTGCTATAGAAAATTAAGATACCAATAAATGGTTGAGTGTTTGTAAAGTTGCTTTTGTCAGTTGTGCTTACGTATTGACACTTGTATGAAAAAATAGCACGTGTGTAATGCCAACACTGTGCAAGGTTGTTGAAGCTTGTTTCTCCACACACCTCCTCCCCTTCCAGCAGTCTATATGTGTTGGGTTGAGCCTACTTCCTCTGCTCATGGCTCCCTTCTCTAACAGCATTCTGAACAAAGAGTAGGTATATTGTTTCAGGCAGGGATACATTGGAATATACTTGTGGTTTATTGAATTTAAAAGTTATTTTTATTTAATTCAGGCAAACCACATCTGTCGACAGTTTCGACTAAAAACTAATATAATATCAATTATGTTACATATTTACTTTGAAATTACAGGAATCAGCACAAAGTGACAGAAAGATATATTAGCCAATGCATACACATTGCAAACAGGTGACAAGTAAAATGAAATTAGTAAGGGCATATGTCAGTACAATCTGTTTAATTGGCTACATTGAAATACAGAAGTGAGAAATGTATCTTTAGAAATATCAAAGAAAGATTGTGCTCTATAGAGAGTAAACCACAATGAATCTTATCCACAAATTAGCTTAAAAGTTGTTAGAGGGATCCTAAATAAGTGGATAATATTGTACCTAGAAGACAGACAGCAACTGGTGATTTTAAAGCTTGATGACATTAAAGAAAATGTTATTACAGTAACAACACATTTATCCAATAAATCACCAATAATGTATGGAGTGCCATAAGGCTCTGTCTTAGAACCTCTATTGTTCCTCCTTTACATCAATCACTTAAATGGCTTTTTGCTAATGACACCAGCATTTTAATAACAATTGCTGACAAAATCTCTATGAAAGTAGCAACAGATACCTCAATGTCCGTAGTTACTAGTTGGTTTCAAAAAAATAAAATAATAATAAATAAGAAATTGTACTTATGCATTTCCACTCATCTCCACTTGTACAAGAATTTGATACAACACCATATCTTGACAACAGATTACTGAAATCATTTGCTGAAACAAACGTTCTAGTGATAAGGGTACAATTTAAAGTTGAATTGCCATGTGAAAGAACTTGGAAAAAAGGTTTTAAAAGCTTGGTAGGCTGTTTTTGTGTTAAGCAAAAGTGCAAGCAAAACAATAGTCATTCTGTCATATAACACATATTTCAGTTTATTACCCCAATATGGGGTTATCTCCTGGGGAAATTCAACCACCAGCATAAAAATCTTTAGGATGCGAAAAGAGCAGTCTGGCCTATCTCTGACCTAAAGAGACTGGAAACATGTATACCACATTTCATATACTTGAAAATAATGATATATGAACAGAACCTATTTGCAAAAAAGTATCCTTTAGACAGTACTGGATATCTACAACAAAATAAACATGTCCATGGCCACAGTGCAAGAAACATCAGACAGTTGGGGGAAGGGGGATTGACTTGGGGGAAAGACCAAATAGCGAGGTCATCGGTCTCATCAGATTAGGGAAGGGTGGGGAAAGAAGTCGTCCATGCCCTGTCAAAGGAACCATTCTGCCATTTGCCTGAAGCGATTTAGGGAAATCATGGAAAACCTAACTCAGGATGGCCTGACATGGGATTGAACTGTCGTCCTCCTGAATGCAAGTCAAGTGTGCTAACCACCGTGCCACCTTGCTCGGTCAAGAAACATCAGTAATACACATGTCTCAGTGTAGAACACTATTGCATCATGCAAGTGTTTCACAGAAACTGTTAAAGGATTCAACAGCCCAATTAGTGAGTTAAAATTGCAGCGAAATAAACGTACATTTAAATATAACCTTAAGTCATTTCTGATGGAACAGTACCTTTATGCAGTACAAGAATTTTTAAATTATAAAAAACAGCCGAGTAAACTGAATATGTAATATGGTTAAATTGAAATTCTGATTCTTACTTGTACAAAGTAAATGAAGTATATGCATCTGGACGCCTAATAATGCTTTATAAATTAGAGTATAGATGCGAGAAGAAACTGAAAGAAAAATTATGAGTGCAATACAAAAATAGTAATGATAAAATTTTAGCAATAATGAGTGGAACATTACATGTACTTTCAAGGCGAACAATGATAAGGAGAGGAAGAACAAGACAGCAACTAATGGACAGTGTCAGGGAGGAAATGATAAAGGCATGGAACTAAAGAAAAAAATGCAAGACAGTAATGGTCAACAGCCACTGATGAATGCTTCACCCTTCTGTACCATCGCCATTTCTCCCGCTAGTGGTCAGTGCCCCATCACCGTGTGCACATCAGTCTGGGTTAGGTACGTTAGATGATCATCATTATTTACAAAATATCGATGACGGGTGTTTGCAAATTAGTTTCAGCATCGATAATGAAGTCTTTGAAAGAACATAACATTGACATCAAAGAGAAAAAAATCGACCTTCGATACTGCCACTAAGACTTAACTTTTTCAACATTTAAACGAATTTTTTTCTGAACATGTCCCTTAACAACTCCAGTGCAACGCCTTTTCGACCGTGGGGTGTGTCATTGGGGAGCTGTATTTCAACATTTTCGAAGGAAAAAAGGCAGGAATATGGACTACTGATGTAAATAAGTGTGGAATAATGTCTTTCATCCATTCAGTTCATGATTCCATGGTGGCAACTAGAGTGCCCACCATATTTTTCGATTTTTTAAATTGCTAAAAATAATACGTCTAATTATGCAACTGAATTTTCCGTTAATAATGTAGGATTACATTTGAGCTTCGCAAATGTAACTACTTATATTAAAGAAAACAACATATTCACAATTAAGGTTCTTCAGGTGTTTCTTTTTATTAGTTCTGGAATAATTTTACTTTTTCCGTTTGTTACTTTGAAACTCTTTTATTTTTACACAGGCTATGTCAACGTTAATGATGATTACAAAGTGATGACACTGGTGTACAAAAGTCGTATTTGCATCTGAGCAATGTCAGCGGTTGTTAATACTTTATTACCTTTCAATTTTATAACACTTTCTTTTTTGCGAAGTTCACTACAATAAAGGGGGAGAATTCTGTGGTACGTTAAATATAGAATCAGCAGTAAGAATCAGTTTGCACCACGATCGTCACTGGTATAACAAACAGGTAACAAAAAAGCATTACAGTCTGTAGACAATGACTTGTGGGATATGTAACGTTAATTTTTGCTGTATTTGTAGATTAATGAATATAATATTACACGTGTTGTCATGTTGCTCTTTACGCCATTCTGTATGTTCGTCATTTTACATTGATATTAAAAGCACAGAGTTTATTATTAGCTATCGATGTTTCGATATCGACGATGAAATCGAACTCAGCGTCCATGATCTGGCAACACCGCATGTCCCTACTCTCGCTAGTCGGCGAGGTGGTGTCCAGCCGCAGCCGCCGCCAGGGCTCGCTTCGTGGCGCTGCTACAGCTGCCCGCGCTGGGCGGCAAGACCGACTCCCGGCCCCTCTGGCTAGGCGGCGAGTGCCCGGCCGGCGACGGCCGCCATTACCGCCGCCAGCAACGCCACCCAGCGGCCGTAGGCCGGCGCGACTGCGCCTGCGCCGCTACCTATGCCGGGCACGATGAGCGTGCCCTGCGCACCCGGGTCGCGAATAGCGCCGCCGCCGCCGAGTGAGCTGAGGCCGTCCCCGGCGTTGCACAGGTTGGTCTGGCAGGAGCGGAAGTACGTCTTGAACGAGTCGTCCTCTATTACAGTGTCCTTCAAGCTGGGCTCCTCCGCGCAGCCGCGGAAGAACGAGTTCACTTCACCTGCAACACGTCGCCATCTATAAGGGCTCGTCCTCGACTTTGTTTTTATTACACATCGTCGAATTCCAAAGGACTGTTCTTTACTGGTGCAGTGCAGACGCAATTCACAGTTAAAGGAATACACAGAGGGATTCCGTGACGATGTTACAAACTTTCAGGGAAGATGGAGAAGAGTAAATGAGTCAGTCAGGTAAGGGACACTGGTTATAAGCGAAAATCTTTCTGATACCTCTGACAGTGGAATACATGTACCGGCACTATTATTGCTAAGATGGTACAGTTGCTGCTAAGATTGTAGGGTAGGCAACTTTCAGAAGTGATAGTATGGACCAAAACTAGAAAAAAAAGTCTAGTAAGCAAGGCATCTAAAGTGCATACCTACTGAGCTATGAACACATGTTCGGTACAAGAGATGTGTTTCACAGTGACAAAGATGAATAAGTGCTCATAGTTCTGAAGACGTACGTTTTAGAGTCCATATTTACTGGAGATTTAGTTCTTGTTTTCGTTCATACTATTCTATCACTTGAGCCTTGTCCCGCAGTTATTCAGGGTCAGCCATTGTTAATCGGATTTGGCATGTTAATGTTGAAGGGGTGGCCGGATGCCCTTCCTGCCGCCACCCCGTACCCCCCCCCCCCCCCGGATGGAATTAGTGTACCCCAACCGTCTGCATCGAGTGGAATCCATGGAGTAGCGGGATGTGCAAATCCGCCTAAAAACCACATCCAGACTGAACAGCACATCGGCCCTCATCGTTAATCTGCCGGGCGGATTCGATCCAGGGCTGGTGCGCCTACCCGAGTCCAGGAAGCAGCGCGTTACCGCTCTCGGCTACCCTGGCAGGTTGTTTTCATTTATAGTAACTCCTTCAAAAACATGAAAACGAAAGAGGTTGCAGGAGAAGGATGTGCTCCACAGTATCGAAGGTGAACAAGTGCTTATTCCCCTTCAGGTATGTATTTTGAAGCTCATGTTTACTACGCATCTTTTTCCCTGTTTTGGTCAATATTGCCATCGCTGAAAGACGTCCAACCTACCACCATAGCAAGAACAGTACAATCTCAGGAAGAGCAGTACCAGTACCAGAACGATTGTTACTTATCCTCAAATTGTCACATTTACCCTTTTCCATCATCCCTGAAAGTTTGTATCGTCATCACTAAATCACCCGGTATAGAAGGTCTATAAAATGGAAACAAACTTGAGGACAATTTTATGGATAAACAGGAAAAAGTTGGTGAAAATCCAGTGGGAGAGATGATGCTGTGAGAAAATTCGATACAGCACTGAAAGATCTTAGTGGAAACAAAGCCCCTAAACAGATTACATTCCTCTGAGATCCTTGAGAGTCGTGACAAAACTATTCCATCTGGTGTGCAAAATATGTGAGACAGGCAAAATACCCACACACTTAAAGAAGAATTTAACAAAATCAGTTCCAAAGAAGGCAGGTGCTGACACGTGTGAATGTTACTAAACCAACAGTTCAATAACTCGTGGTTGCAAAATACTGACTCGAAGAACAGGAAAACGTAGAAGCAGGCCTTGGAGAAGATCACTTCACATTGCAGAAATGTACAAACACTCAAGGCACATATGACTTATCCTAGAAGACAGGCTGAAGAAATGATTTGGAGAAAGCTTTTGACAATACTGATTAAACTACACACTTTGGATTTCTGGAGATAGCTTGGATAAAAATGGGGAGCGAAAGTTTATTTACAACTTGTACAGAAACGGATTGCCATTACCAGAGTGAAAGGACATTAAAGGGAAAGCGTAGTTGAGAAGGGAGTGAAGCAGGGTAAAGCAACCAAGGAGAAGTTAGGAAAGGGAGTTATCTGTCAGAGAGAAGTAAAAAGTTTCATGTTTGCCAGTGACTGCCACAGTAACTCTGTCATGGGAGGCAAGTGACTTGAAAGAATGGTTGAATGTAATGGATTGTGTCTTGAAAATAGATTGTAACATGGATACCAACAAAATCAAAACAAATGTAATGGGTTATAATCGAATTAGGTTAGGAACCGAGGAATTGAAGCAGTAGACGAGTTTTGCTATTTGGGTAGTAAAATAACTGATCGTGGCTGAAGTAGAGAGGCTATAATGTGCAGACTGGCTATGATGAGGAAAGCATTTCTGAAAAAGAGTCATTTGTTAAATTCTAATATAAATGTATGTCTTAGGACGTCTTTTGTGAAGGTATTTCTGTGGAGTGTAGACTTGTATGATAGTGAAACATGGACGATAAACAGTTCAGGCAACAAGGAAGTAAAAACTTTTGAAGTTTGGTGCTATAGAAGAATACTGAAGATTAGATAGATAGATCGAATAATTAATGAGGAGTTACTGAATCGAACTGAGGAAAGAAGAACTTCATGCCTCAACTTCACAAAAAGAAGGAACTCATTGATGGGACACATCCTCTGAAGGAATTGATAGTTTGGTAATGGCACCAAGTGTGTGTATGGGACGAGGGGGGGGGGGGGAGGAGGTGTGGACCACCGACCTTGAATACAGTAAGAAGTTCAAAGGGATGTAGTTTTCAGTAGTTATTCAGAGCAGAAGAGGGCTGCACATGATAGAGTAGCATGAAGTGCTGCTTCAAACCAGTCTTCACAGTGATGACTATCAACAGCTCATTATGTAATTTTTATTATCAGGAAGAGTTTAGAATATTTTCCAAATGGATTTAAATAATGGCATTCAATATTTCTAGAAATACTTACATTGATTGAGTTTTGAACATGGGTTGCTTAGTTCAGTGACCATCGTATACCTTTAAGTTAAACTAAATAAGCCCCGGGCACAATTTTTATGGCATAGAAAAAGGTCTAAAATTATCTGCATTATCCCTTTCTCCCTTTGGTCACCCAGATCACCCGACATGAGTCTCACATAACATTTACAGGACATAATCGAGAGATTAGTTCGTGGACAAAATCATGCACCGGCACCATTTTCCATTTTCGTAATTATGGACGGCTATAGAGGCAGCATGGTTCAATGTTTCTGCAAGGGACTTCCAACGACTTGTTGAGTCAATGTCACATCGAGTTGCTACACTACATTAGGCAAAAGGAGATCCGACACGGTATTGGGAGGTATCCTATGACTTTAGTCACCTCAATGTATGTACATGTACATAAGAACTCTGTTAGCCTTAACGTTATGTGAATATAAATATATATATATATATAGCAAACTAGGGCACGACGGTTCCACATGTCAGTGGCGGTTTCCCGACAGCGTCTGTTCCACATGTTGGTGGTGGCTGATTTGTGTTTCAAGGCTCCACAACCTTGATCCTACCAACTGGCACATGTCAGACCAAAATACAATTACAAGTAAAATCATGGTTCGTGTATGTAATAACAAAAGTACCCCAGGTGGTGAAATCCACCCACCTAGCAGAAAGGTGGCAACCGGTCTATCGGATTCTGGGGATACTGGACCTACACGACTTGAGAGTGGATCGGAGCACTCTGGAAAACTTCTCAAAAATGAAGATTACATTGGAACAGTAAACATACGGACACTAATACAAACCAGAAAATTATACACATTAACAGAAGAATTAAAGAAGCTGAAAATCCAAATCCTAGCAGTACAAGAGATCAGATTTCCTGATAATCAAATCACTGACTACAATGGCTTCAGAATTTTCAAAAGTGGAACGGACAGAAAAATTGGTAAAGGGGCAAACATGCTTGGTATGGCCTTTATGGTCGAAAAATCCTCAGTTAAATTTGTAAAATCTGTAAAAACTATTAGCAATAGACTAATGTTTCTTAGGTTGAAACACAAGAATAAATATTACACCCTAATTAATGTTCACGCACCCTGCAACATTGACAATAGAAAGGACCTAGACAATGTGGATAAATTTTGGGAACGATTAGAACTTGAAATGTCAAAGATACCGAGGAATGATGTCAAAATACTTCTTGGAGATTTCAATGCACAGATTGGCAGAGAAAAGAAATACAGGAAGACGGTTGGGCTATACCCAGCACACAAATTGACCAACAAAAATGGCATGCGACTAATCCAACTTTGTCAACAATTCAACATGAAAATCAGCTCAACGTCGTTCAATAAGAAACCAAGAAAACAGAAGACCTGCAGATCCCCTATAAGCCAATTGGGAGAATTTCAAATTGACCATGTGGCCATCTCATATAACTTCCAAAAAGAGATCAGAGATATCCAGGTTAGGAGAGGTGCAAATATTGACTCAGATCATTATCTCACAAGAGTTCGGGTCCAATTCACCCCAAGAAGGAAAACACCAAGAATTCCACCAGCAATCCCAAAATTTGACCTACAAAAACTAACAGAATCAGAAACAATTAAAAAATGGGAAAATTCTCCCGCAAACAACAGGGAAACATTCAAGGAAAAAATCACAAAAATAGCGAAGGAGCAAATACCATTGAAGAAGAAGCACAAACAATTATGGTGGAATATGGAATGCGAAAAGGCAATTCAAGTTCGTACAGAAGCCTTTGCGAAGTACAGTTCAAATAAAAATGAGAAAACTCTTCAAAACTTTTTAGAAACACGGAAACTTTCAAATAAACTTATTAGACAAGAGAAGAGAAAGTATGTAACTCAGCAACTGGAATCAATAGAAGCAGATTTTAAAAATTATAATATGCATGGATTCTACAAAACTTTTGCAAACCAAATTAAAGGGTATATCCCTCAAAATGTCTGTTTTCGGAAATCAGATGGGAATCTGGCACTAAGCGACGAAGAAAACTGTGAAGAATTAGCCAAATATTTTGAAACGCTACTAAACTGTCCAGAACCAACAGAAGCTCTTCCAATATCCAGCACTAAAGCCCCGCAACAGCAAGACTCTGTACCGCCAACTGAAGAAGAAATTATCAAACACATAAACAAACTCAAAAATAACAAAGCATCAGGAGAAGATGGAATTGTAGCCGAATTTCTCAAAAGTCTAGGGTCTAACTCAAGAAATGAGCTAGTTAAAATTATTCAAAACATATGGGTTACTGAAGAAATACCAGAAGATTGGAAATGTGCCCTAATACATCCATTACATAAAAAAGGGGATAAATTGGATGTGAACAACTATAGAGGAATCTCCTTACTTGCCGTCACATACAAGATATTATCAGCTTGTCTTCTTGAAAGAACACAAAAACTACTAGAACCCAAAATCTCAGATTTCCAAGCTGGTTTCAGACCAAACAGATCATGTCCAGAACAAATTTTAAACTTGAAATTGATTACAAGGATGAGACAAATGCGAAGGAAGCCTACAGTATATGTCTTTGTCGACTTTAAAAAGGCATATGATTCAATTCACAGACCCACACTATTTAAAATTCTTGAAGAACAAGGACTGGATAAGAAGACACGGAACATCATAGAGTAGACATTAACAAATACAAAATGCAAAGTGAAATTCATGGGAAAACTTTCAAAATCATTTGAGATAAAAACTGGGGTTAGACAAGGTGATGGATTATCACCTCTGTTATTTAACTTAGTTCTGGATAGAGTCATGGCAGAATGGGAAAAAGAACTCAAAAAAGAAAAGTACTGGAAACCAATATCACTGGGAACCAAAAAAGATGACCTACAAATCCCCTACTTAGCCTACGCAGACGATCTTGCAATAATGGCAGATTCTAGTGAAATGGCAGTCAAACAGATAGAAACCTTAAAAGAGTGTGCAGGAAAAGTTGGCCTACAAATATCTTTTGAGAAAACGATGTTTACAACAACAAATCTAGAAATTTCTAAGTTACAAACCAAATATGGAGAAATTAAGAGGGTACCATACTTTAAATATTTAGGAGAGATAATTTCTGAAAAATACTCACAACAAGAAAGAATATTAAAAGCTCGTAGGGGTCTAGGGCTGGTCCAAAACATTTACAATAAAAAATGTCTATCTATAAATACAAAAATTAAACATTATAAGTCGGTAATTAAACCAATAATGCTATATGCCAGCGAAACCTTGACACTTAAAAGGAAAACAGATATGGAAAACCTGAAGAAAGAGGAAAGGAAAATCATTAGGAAAATTCTGGGACCAAGATGGACCAAAGAGGGGTATAGATTACAGAAAAATTCTAAAATTGAAGAATATTCTAACATAGAGATAGACAAGAGGAAGAGGCATCTAAAATTCTATGGCCACATAATGAGACTTCCCGATCACAGACTTACAAAAAAAATAGTAAGATACCTAGCATCCCTTGTTAATGGAGGAGAATGGATCAAAAATGTAAAGAAAGATCTGGAATTAGCCAACATTACTACTGAAGACATGAACAAAAGAAACAATTTCAAACTTAAAGTTGACAAATGGGAGGTCAAACCAGAGACAAAAGCGCCGAGAACTGGAACAAAATGGAGCGAAGAAAGAAAAGCTGAATTCCCGCAAAGAATGAAGACCTGGTGGGCAAACAAGAAGAATAAGAAGCCCCAGAAGTGAACCATCTTTACTTAGCGTCTTCCATGTTGGGAGCTTTACGACTAATAATAATAATATATATATATATATATATATATATATATATATATATATTACGATGTGCACCAAACGATAAATAAATGAATGAAAAGTCGGCCAAGATGGCGGCTAGTGTCAAAGTAAATCGTGTATCTCCGCAAAAAAAAGTAAAATTCGATGGAAAAAAGAAATCGTGTATGAGTTGTAAGGACGAGATATCAAAGCTAAATGAACGTATAAAAAGTCTGCAATTCATAATCGGTACTCTAAAACAGGATATAAAAGAACTTCAATCGGGAAAATACGGGAAGCAAGAAGACACGGCCTCCACAGGAAAATGGGAATCAGTGACCGAAGAAAACTCTATCCAGGAAGATAAATCTCAAAGAAGCAGTGTAGCTTTAATACAAAAAAACAGTGTGCAAAAATCGAGTGTAGTAAATCATGGAATACAGCCATCTGAAGAAAAACTGTTGCAAGGAACTGAAAGTAAACAAAAACGTGTGCAAACAAACAACTATAGCATGGTAGCGGAAAAGCATGAAAACAGATCAAACTTTCCTCGAAATCGCGAACTTCCAAACATACCGGTAGTGAAAAGTAAACTGTCAAATTCTCAAAGAAAGTTATTGACTGATTCTAATATCGTGTGCAAAAACAGATTCAGTGTGCTATCAGAAAAAACGAACAGACAAAGTGAAGCAGATATACAAACGAAAGTTTCGGAACCGAAAACAACAAACGAAAACAGTCAACGTAAAAAACAAGATGCTGGCATTATTTATTTATTTTCTGATAGTCATGGAAAAGGACTGGCAAAGATCATGAACGAAAAACTAATAAATGAAAGTGTTATTGGATTTGTGAAGCCAGGTGCTCCTCTGCGAGAAGTTACTCAGCATATTGACACACACAGTAACCATGGAAGTTGTAACTCTTGCATTATTTTAGCTGGCGCAAACGATGTCTACAAGAACGAGGCAAAATTCGCTTTGCGATCTTTAAGGGAAACATTGGCAAAAGTTACGGACATGAAAGTTTTCGTAATAAGCATCCCTATGAGACATGATCTCATCAAAACATCGTGTGTGAATGCAGAAATCGAAGCAACCAACCGAAAGTTCGAGAAAATATGTAAGCTCTTCAGCAATGTGACATATATTAATGCAGACAGTCAAAAAAGAGAGAATTTCACTACCCATGGATTGCACAGAAACACGAAAGGAAAAGTAGCACTGTGCGATGCAATCATGGAACAATTAAACCGAAATCAGCCAGGCTTAGTGCAGCCTCCAATTGCAGCAGCAGCAGCAACGGAATCATCAATTTCAAATAAAGAGAATATCACTCTAATGACTTCAGGAAGTGTTGAAGCGGCAAGAAGAGGATCCCCATCTAGCCTGGTTGCGGTTCCTCAAATTACAACTCCAAAAATAACAGCAGAAACGCCATCACACTACAAGTCAACTCGCCCAACACGAAACAGGAAAGAACCACAACGTTTTTTATGGCAAGTGATTCCAGAGAAATGTTGATTTCATCTTCTAAAACATCGCTCTGGAAAGAAAACTTCAATTGTAAAAGTGTTAAAAAAGATATGTCATGTGCAGCTGTCGAACATAAGGTAGGCCAAAACAACCTAGTAAATAAGTCATCGTCGAAATTTATGCTCCTGCACCAAAATGTACAATCCTTATCAAATAAAGTTAGTGAGATAGAAATATTGTTAGCAGATGAACTAAAAGAAGTGTCTGTTATATGTGTTAGTGAGCACTGGTTATCCGAAAATATGTTACATCACACAAGGATAGAGGGCTTTACCCTTTCATCTTCTTTTTGTAGGAAAACCTCCATGCATGGAGGAACATGCATATATGTTAGAGAGGACGTCAAACACGAAAATTTAAAGTTCACTAACCAGCTAGGGGAAGAGCAAAACTTCGAAATTTCTGCTACAGAACTGATAAATTTAAATATAATTGTTATTTGCATATATAGAAGCCCAGATGGAAACGTAACTACTTTCATTGAAAATCTTGAGAAGGCACTTAACAGTATAAAAATAGTTAGTAAAACAACCATCATATGTGGTGATTTTAATATAGATTTCAACAAGAACTCAAAAGACATATTAAACCTTGAGGCCTTATTAAAAACCTACAACATACATACAACTATCAAATCCCCCACCAGAGTCACCAAATCGTCAAGCAGTGCTATAGATCAGATACTAATAAATACAGATAAATATTTATACAAATCTGGAAATATGAATACAGGTTTCAGTGATCATTATGCACAGTTTATTGAATTCCCAGTAGACACTGCAGGAAATACTGAACAACAAATGACAAGAAAAGGTAGAAATTTTAGCAAGCACAACCTAGAACACTTAAGGCACTTACTGAAAAAAGAAACATGGAATGATATAGACAACTATGAGGACACACGTAAAAAGTTTGACATGTTCATGGAAATATTCTCCCATTATTTCAATAGTTCTTTTCCAGTTAAAAACCAAACATTAAAAACTAAAAAAAGAAATGTTACATGGCTGACGAAAGGCATTAAAATATCATGTGCTGAAAAGAGGAGACTTTATGAAATCTCAAAAACACAAAATGTTACAGAAGAATTTCTGGTGCATTTCAAGAATTATAAGAGAGTACTTCACAAAGTCATAAAAGAATCTAAAAAAACTACAAATGATCACCATGTAAAAATGGCCAGGAACAAAATGAAAGCCATGTGGAAGATAGTCAGAGAACAAGTAGGAAATGAGACCTCCCAAAATGTAAATCTCCAGGTAATCCAAGATGGCAAAAAAATTACAAATCCAGAAGAAGTAGCCAATGCTTTTAATACATACTTTGCAAATATTAGTGAAAAATTACTATCTAACATAAAATCTTCAAATAAAAATCCTGCTACAACACCATCCAATCAAAATAGAAACTGCAACTCCCTATTTCTTACTCCAACCAACCCTAAGGAAATTATACTATCAATAAGAGAGTTAAAAACAAAATTTTCAACAAGTGTGGATGAGATTCCAGATTATGTCATTAAAAATGTGGGGGACCTCATTACAATACCATTAGCCCACATTTTCAACAGTTCATTAACAAATGGAGTCTTTCCTTCCTGCTTAAAGACAGTGAAACTAAAACCACTGTTCAAAAAGGGTAAGAAAGAAGACATAGCCAATTATAGACCTATTGCCTTGCTATCTACATTTTCTAAAATACTAGAAAAAATTTTTCATAAGAGGTTGCTAGATTTTCTAGAAAAGTGCAAAATATTATCCACAACCCAACATGGCTTCCGGAAAGGCCGATCAACAGAAACAGCAATATATGAATTTCTGGGTGAAGTACTCGAAAAAATTGATAGTGGACAAAAAGTAACTGGCATATGCCTTGATCTGTCTAAGGCTTTTGACATCATAGACCACACTCTATTGCTGCAGAAGCTTGAAAGAATTGGTATCAGAGGTATGCCTAACAGCTGGCTTAGATCATATCTTACTGACCGCAAGCAAGTAGTAGAAATACATTTTCACAAAGAAAATAAATCAACAAGACACTATTCTGATTATAAAGCAGTAAAATATGGAGTACCGCAGGGCTCGGTACTGGGCCCTATACTATTTTTGATATATATGAATGACCTAACATCAGCCAACCAGTACCATAGCACTATCCAGTTCGCAGATGACACAAGCATATTAGTCAGCGGGAAGACTGCAGAGATACTACAGACAAGACTGTCTGAAGCATTAACAAATGTTGTAAACTGGTTCAACCAAAACAAACTAATAATAAATAAAAGCAAAACAGTAGCATTAAATTTTCATAATATCAAGAGAAACATTGAAGAGGATATAAGAATTCAGATGTCAGACACGGATATTGCAAGTGTGCCTAATACAAAATTTCTGGGGGTCTGGCTACAGGATAATCTTAGATGGGAAACTCACATTGACAACATATTAAAGAAGCTAAGTACCATGTGTTATTTAATGAGAGTGCTAGAAAACTGCTGTCATAAGGACTGTCTAATGACAGTTTACTATTCTAATATACATTCTGTCCTAAAATATGTGATCACTTTTTGGGGTAATTCGCCATCCTGCCTAAAACTCTTCAGGATGCAAAAAAGAATAGTGAGAATCATGGCTGGAATAAAAAGGAACAAACCATGTAGACCATTATTTAAAAGGATGGGGATTCTTCCCCTTCCATGTATTTTCCTATTTGAAAGTGCAATGTTGATAAAGAAATATACAATAACAAATCCTAGTATCCTCCCCAAAAATGAAAATGTTCATCATCATAATACAAGACAGAAAACTGACTTTCATGTACTCCATACAAAAACCAGTTTGTGCCAAAAGAGAACATTACACCATGGAAAAATTATCTACAATAAATTGCCAAGAGAAATTAAAGTAATGAAAGATGTAAAAAATTTTAAAGCAGCATTAAAAGAATACCTGTTGACACATTGCTTTTATAGTGTGGAAGAGTTCCTCCAAAATCCTCGAGAGTCTAAGTGATGATTATGCAAATACTGTAACCATTAATATTGGCCTATAAATACATTCAGATGTAATTCTCAAGTTTATAATGGGGTTCAAGTATAAGTTGTATAGCGACTTGCCCAGTATATGAAGTAAAATTCTGTGAATGTAATTCTCTAGTGTACATGTCAGTTCATAGTGTAGAAGAGTTCCTCAAAAATCCTTAGAGCTTAAGTGAGGATCATGCAAATACTTTAATCGTTAATATTGGCTTATACATGTATTCAGTTGTAAACTTCAAGTTTCTAATGTGGTTTAATTATAACTTACACATTGACTTGCCAAGTATATGAAGTGCTGTAAAATTTTGTGAACATAATTTTCTAGTTTCTAAAGTGTTTTAATTATAAGATATACTTTGACCTGTCCAATATCTGATGTGCTGTACTGTACATGTAAGATTTACTGGACCAATAAATACAATACAATACAAAACAGCACAGTGAGAGCTGTACTCACCAGTGGAGCGGATCTCCTGCCGCTGGATGGTGCAGTACTTCTGCTCGGTCTTGCAGGTGACCTTGGGACTGCCCGACGTGACCATGTCTGGGCTGTCCACACAAGCCTTGCTTTTGTCTCCCGCGGAGTACACGCACGAGTAACAGATGAGTCCTGCAATGGAGATCTCTGGTCAGTCTCAAACGTCACGAAGAAGCTTTTAAGTTAAAAAAAAAAATCAACAACCGACCACAACCATGACACTTGACAAGCTTATATTGTCATCAAGGCCTAGGGCAAATACACTGAAGCGCCAAAGAAACTGGTATAGGCATGCGTATTCAAATTCAAAGGCAGAACACGGCGCTGCGGTCGGCAACGCCCATATAAGACAAGAAGCGTCTGGCGCATTTATTAGATTGGTTACTGCTGCTACAATGGCAGGTTATCATGATTTAAGCGAGTTTGAACGTGGTGTTACAGTTGGCGCACGAGCAACGGGACACAGCATCTCCGAGGTAGCGATGAAGTGGGATTTTAACGTACGACCATTTCACTAGTGTACCGTGAATATCGGGAATCCGGTAAAACATCAAATCCCGACATCGCTGCGGTCGGAATAAGATCCTGCAAGAACGGGACCAATGACGATTGAAGAGAATCGTTCAACGCGACAGAAGTGTAAACCTTTCGCAAGTTGCAGCAGATCTCAATGCTCGGCCGTCAACAAGTGTCAGCGTGTGAACCACTCAACGAAACATCATCGACATGGGCTTTCGGAGCCGAAGGCCCACTCGTGTACCCTTGATGACTGCACGGCACAAAGCTTTACGCCTCGCCTGGGCCCGTCAGTACCGACATTGGACTGTTGATGACTGGAAACATGTTGCTTGGTCGGACGAGTCTCGTTTCAAATTATATCGAGCGGATGGACGTGTACGGGTTTGGAGACAACCTCATGAATCCATGGTTCGTGCATGTTAGCAGGGTACGTTCAAGTTGGTGGTGGCTCTGTAATGGTGTGATCTGTGTGCATTGAGAGTGATATGGGAACTCTGATACGTCTAGCTAGGACTCTGACAGGTGACACGTACGTAAGCATCCTGTCTGATCACCTGCATCCATTCTTGTCCTTTGTGCATTTCGACAGACTTGGGCAATTTCGGGAGGACAATGCGACATCCTACATGTACAGAATTGCTACAGAGTGGCTCCAGGAACATTCTTCTGAGTTCAAACACTTCCGCTGGCCACCGAACTCCCCAGACGTGAACATTATTGAGCATATCTTGGATGCCTTGCCACGTACTATTCAGAAGAGATATCCATCCCCTCGTACTCTGACGGGTTTTGCACAGCCCTGCAGGATTCATGGTGTCAGTTCTCTCCAGCACTATTTCGGACATTAGGCGAGTCCACGTCACGTCTTGATGCGGCACTTCTGCGTGCTCGCGGAGCCCCTACACAATATTAGGTAGGTGTACCAGTTTCTTTGGCTCTTCAGTGATTTTCAAACTGACAAGGAACCCCTTGAGTGCGTGGTTGCAAGTTCTGCCTTTACTAAGGTTCATTTGAAAGTGTTGCGTTAACAGTTATCACAGGAGAAATATTAGCTTCTAATCACTCACAATGTGTATTAGGACGGTGACAGAAACTGAGTGTCCGAGAGGTGTAAAGATCAACCTTGTATGGGATGTATGTATTACACTTCACAAAATGGACATCGTCGATAATCAAGAAATGTTCAAAACAAAGCATTAACTTGCACAATGAACACCTCCCTCGGGCATTGGTGTGTGTGTTATCCTTAGCGTAAGTTAGTTTAAGTTAGATTAGATAGTGTGTATGCCTAGGCACCGATGACCTCAGCAGTCTGGCCCCATTGGACCTTAACACAAAAAAAAAGTTGTGAACCACAGTGATCACAAAGGTTCGCACCATCAAGATCGAAGACGAATTTCTAGGGAAATACGATCCGTGTAGGACGCTCAGCTAGGTATCTGGTCTTAAACAAGCACATAGAATCATATTGGTGTAACGGGGTGATGAGAACTAATGAAATGTGATGGCATGCAACCGAATGCGAAACAGCCTGTCGTGGGACTTCTCGTGAAACTGGTTGCCCTTAAGGCGTAGCTGTAGCTAGCGCGATAAACAAACATCCGGAGGCGGAATTTGTCAAGTGCTTCTAATTGGTATGAATTGAAATGTCACACACTTTTCAGCATGTATAGTTTGCTCCAAAGAGGTACGATTTTTATACGCAGACCAGGAAATCAAGCGAGCAGGGCTCAAATCATAGTTGTAGTTCTCTCACGCCCATTTTCCCACTTTAGTTTGCTGTGACGTAAACATTCCCTACTGCCCTTGCAAGATAACGCATACGAGAAAGAATCGTGTGCGTCAGACCACCTCCAACTTCTCGCAGCATAGTAAATAACTTTACAGCCAATTTACCCTCCAGATTAACAGTCGACACAACGTTAAACGAACGCGTTAAGAGACTCATGCTAGTCAATCTTGATACAACTCACTTGGTGCGTCTAATTTCTAGGTGTCCTTTCACATGCGTTTCCTCTTCATATCTCGATTGGGCGCAGTTGAAAGAAAACTTGGTACTGAACGACGGAATAAGTCTGTATATCTCAACTACAAATTTTCGGGCTGGTTCCGCAGTTTGCTGTGCATCGCCAAGTTGACGCTTTGTTTGAAATGTCGTTATCTTTCGCCTTCCAAGTGTGTTGCACTGTTTGAAGCTATGCAACCATCCTCTGTATGCCTTGGAATCACTATGTGGTGCACAATCTGATGTGCATAACGTTGGTAGGTCACTAACAGGCACATTCTGTAAATTGTATCGAGTATCCTTGAAACGCTCTTACACCAGTTTTCGTAACAAGTGCGCCTTGTCCTCCCTTGAATACCCGTAGTTTTCCTTATGCACTACACGGTCATATTGCTGCGGACATGTTCGAAATCTGATCGTAATTGTTTTTTCACTGTGCTGCGGTTGATCTTCCCTGCACGTAATTATGTGTAGAACCCGTACCTTGGACAACGATTGTTCTTTAATACGTTTCACAGGAGACGGGATTTGTGGCTCTCTGCCGCCAAGGATGACGAACTACGTGGCTCGTCACCCTTTTCAGTATCACTTTCACTTGGTAAGTACGTGTCATCATCATTGTATCGCTCATGTTCATTGTCCGCACAGTCGAGCGTATACAACACCACTGACTCATCTTGCAGAAACACTAATACACTCCTGGAAATTGAAATAAGAACACCGTGAATTCATTGTCCCAGGAAGGGGAAACTTTATTGACACATTCCTGGGGTCAGATACATCACATGATCACACTGACAGAACCACAGGCACATAGACACAGGCAACAGAGCATGCACAATGTCGACACTAGTACAGTGTATATCCACCTTTCGCAGCAATGCAGGCTGCTATTCTCCCATGGAGACGATCGTAGAGATGCTGGATGTAGTCCTGTGGAACGGCTTGCCATGCCATTTCCACCTGGCGCCTCAGTTGGACCAGCGTTCGTGCTGGACGTGCAGACCGCGTGAGACGACGCTTCATCCAGTCACAAACATGCTCAATGGGGGACAGATCCGGAGATCTTGCTGGCCAGGGTAGTTGACTTACACCTTCTAGAGCACGTTGGGTGGCACGGGATACATGCGGACGTGCATTGTCCTGTTGGAACAGCAAGTTCCCTTGCCGGTCTAGGAATGGTAGAGCGATGGGTTCGATGACGGTTTGGATGTACCGTGCACTATTCAGTGTCCCCTCGACGATCACCAGTGGTGTACGGCCAGTGTAGGAGATCGCTCCCCACACCATGATGCCGGGTGTTGGCCCTGTGTGCCTCGGTCGTATGCAGTCCTGATTGTGGCGCTCACCTGCACGGCGCCAAACACGCATACGACCGTCATTGGCACCAAGGCAGAAGCGACTCTCATCGCTGAAGACGACACGTCTCCATTCGTCCCTCCATTCACGCCTGTCGCGACACCACTGGAGGCGGGCTGCACGATGTTGGGGCGTGAGCGGAAGACAGCCTAAAGGTGTGCGGGACCGTAGCCCAGCTTCATGGAGACGGTTGCGAATGGTCCTCGCCGATACCCCAGGAGCAAGAGTGTCCCTAATTTGCTGGGAAGTGGCGGTGCGGTCCCCTACGGCACTGCGTAGGATCCTACGGTCTTGGCGTGCATCCGTGCGTCGCTGCGGTCCGGTCCCAGGTCGACCGGCACGTGCACCTTCCGCCGACCACTGACGACAACATCGATGTACTGTGGAGACCTCACGCCCCACGTGTTGAGCAATTCGGCGGTACGTCCACCCGGCCTCCCGCATGCCCACTATACGCCCTCGCTCAAAGTCCGTCAACTGCACATACGGTTCACGTCCACGCTGTCGCGGCATGCTACCAGTGTTAAAGACTGCGATGGAGCTCCGTATGCCACGGCAAACTGGCTGACACTGACGGCGGCGGTGCACAAATGCTGCGCAGCTAGCGCCATTCGACGGCCAACACCGCGGTTCCTGGTGTGTCCGCTGTGCCGTGCGTGTGATCATTGCTTGTACAGCCCTCTCGCAGTGTCCGGAGCAAGTATGGTGGGTCTGACACACCGGTGTCAATGTGTTCTTTTTTCCATTTCCAGGAGTGTATTTCAGCTGCCACTTCTTTCTCACTCTCGAAATTCCTTGGGTTTCTTTCTGACTAAATACCAACTTCAGCTACTGTTGTAGATATAATGAAATGTCTCCTTCGTTTATCGTTGCCATTGCTGTGCATTACACCAACACCACTAGCACTGCAGCACCGTTGTTAGTTACTCGCCGAGTAAGAAGTTCAACTACGCTACGTAACCTCATACTGTGTTCACCCTCGTTGCCAATAGCAGCCAATATTGTGGTTGCACGGTATACAATATGAGGGGCGTCGAATGCCGTAAACAACATTGGTCTTTTGCGACCTTGCACTCAAGGGGTTCCTAGTGCGATAAAAAACTCTAGTTAGGAAACGAAACGCCTAAGTCAAAAATTACGCAGCCAAATATATCGAAGGATAGCTCTGCTGGTGGGATGTGAAAAATCTACGAACTGTTAACAGTAAATATTTAGCGACTAATATTGTAGAGCTGGGAGGAGCCATTGTCAAAGAATTCTATGGAATCGAATTAGTCCAGTAATTTTTCAGAACCTTCCTCCTGAGCAAACTGGATTCCGTTCAGGACGGAGCTGCACTGATGAAGTCTTATCATTAACAACATCTATTGAAGCAGGACACTAAATGAAGCAAAAAAAAAAAAACATCAGTTGCTTTCGTTGAACTAAGTTTAGAAGCATGGACTGCTTTATAAATTATTGCAAATTGTCCCATGCCAACGGACAACAAAACTAATTGACAACATGTTAATTGGAAGGGCATTTACTGCGATTACGCAAAAAGACACCAACTGCCCAAAAGTATTGAATAAAGGTTTGCCACAGGGATCCGTCCTTGCTCCTCTCTTGTTTACTCTCTATATATCAGATATCCCTCCAACACAGTCCAGAAAGTTTGGTTATGCAGAGGACTGGGCAATAGCTGCCTAACACAAAACTTTTGAAAGAACTGATCAACATATCTTAAGCCACTATTTCCGCAAATGGAGATTACAACTAAACTTAAATAAAACAGTAGTTTCCAGTCTTCATCTGTCCAATAGATCGGCTCACAGGGCCCTCGATGTCTATTTCGAAGGAGACAAACTTCATCATAATATGCACCGAAAATACCTTGGGATCACGTTAGATAGGACGCTTTCTTTTAAGGAGCACTTGACACGAACTTCTGCTAAGCTCAAAACCAGAAACAACATTCTCCATAAACTCTGCGGCTCACGTTGGGGATCGTCAACGAAACTGTCCGGGTATCAGCACTCGGTTTGGTATACTCAGCAGCAGAGTACTGGGGGCCTATCTGTCTTAATAGTCCACACATAAAAAGATAGACGCACAACTTAACGAGGCCATGCACATTGTTAGTGGGTCAATACGATCTATTCCCATACATTGGCTACCTATTTTGAGCCACATTCCACCTCCCGATGTCAGATGGAAGAGCGCGCTACTGCGTGAATACCAGAAGATTGCTAATAACACTGATCTTTCAATGGTGGACGACGTATTCCCTGCGGAGCGAAAAAGACTAAGATCAAGAAATGCCACTCTCATCACGGCCAGGACTCTCATGGAAACTGAAATTCAATCTCATCGATGAATGGAAACGCTGCTGACAACAAAACTGTCCCCCACAAAGCCTGTAGCTGTCCTGCATCCAGAAGAAACCGCCTGGCTTCGACCAGTCTCGGGCAATTTGGACTATCTTGAACCGCATCCAAACGGGCTACGGACGATGCGCAGACACTCTCTGCGACTGGGGCAAATATTCATCATCATCCTGTGACTGTGGTACGGAGCGACAGACAGTTGCTCATATTGTATCGACATTCCTCGTACGTGACTACAACGGTCCTTTCGAAAATTTCCTCACAACGACGAGTGATGTTATAAAATACATAAAAGGCCTTGGTGTACATCCATAGCTGTTGTTATTTGTGTTATTTTATCCTGGAGAGCTGTGCTTAAAAGTTGGTGTGTAGTAATTTGTATTCTTTGTACATGTGTTCTCATACGATAAATAAATAAATGTAGAGAAGGGAAACCCAACTATGAGGGGGGCTGGGCCGATGGAGGACGGGGCAGGGAGTGGGGCTGGAGAAGAGAGCAGGAAACCCAACTATTGCAATGCAGATGGTGTGTGTTATGTTTACTGACTTGGCCAATCCTGATATGAAGGGCTGTAAGACTACAGTCTGTATCCAGAAGCTGAAGTGCACGGTAGTAGTAGCTAGTTTTGTTCATCTGCACATCTCTTTTACAAGTATGTTGGAAATGTCCTGGTATTACAATTTAAGAACAAAAATAATTAAGTAATTCACATATCAGATATTTAAGCATTTACAGATCTAGCGTGACAAGGATGCGACTCATAGTTGGCTGTGGGTTTATATAAGGAACCATCCTAGA
Organism: Schistocerca serialis cubense; assembly: GCF_023864345.2. Classification (NCBI taxonomy): domain Eukaryota; kingdom Metazoa; phylum Arthropoda; class Insecta; order Orthoptera; family Acrididae; genus Schistocerca; species Schistocerca serialis. The sequence continues at coordinate 1,175,774,614 of NC_064638.1, forward strand.
ATTCGCGTGAATTAACTTAGGGAAACCATGGAAAACCTAAATCAGGGTGGCTAGATGAGGATCGGAGCCTCTACTCTCCAGAACACAAGACCACTCTGTTTAAGACAGTGCTGTCTCTCGTTCGGTTTATCCCTAGTGTACAATATTGTTGTACAAATAAGTTATTTAGAAAAATAAAAGACTACTGTTACACTTTTCATTCATTCCTCCCACTCCCCAGTCACTGCACGCACTATACAGGGTGTTACAAAAAGGTACGGCCAAACTTTCAGGAAACATTCCTCACACACAAAGAAAGAAAAGACGTTATATGGACATGTGTCCGGAAACGCTTAATTTCCATGTTGGAGCTCATTTTAGTTTCGTTAGTATGTACTGTACTTCCTCGATTCACCGCCATGATTTCATACGGGATACTCTACCTGTGCTGCTAGAACATGTGCCTTTACAAGTGCGACACAACATGTGGTTCATGCAAGATGGAGCTCCTGCACATTTCAGTCGAAGTGTTCGTACGCGTATCAACAACAGATTCGGTGACCGATGGATTGGTAGAGGCGGACCAATTCCATGGCCTCCACGCTCTCCTGACCTCAACCCTCTTGACTTTCATTTACGGAGACATTTGAAAGTTCTTGTCTACGAAACCCCGGTACCAAATGTAGAGACTCTTCGTGCTCGTATTGTGGACGGCTGTGATACAATACGCCATTCTCCAGGGCTGCATCAGCGCATCAGGGATTCCATGCGACGGAGGGTGGACGCGTGTATCCTCGCTAACGGAGGACATTTTGAACATTTCCTGTAACATAGTGTTTGAAGTCACGCTGGTACGTTCTGTTGCTGTGTGTTTCCATTCCATGATTAATGTGATTTGAAGATTAGTAATAAAATGAGCTCTAACATGGAAAGTAAGCGTTTCCGGACACACGTCCACATAACATATTTTCTTTATTTGTGTGTGAGGAATGTTTCCCGAATGTTTGGCCGTACCTTTTTGTAACACCCTGTATACACAATGTTTCATAACACTACACACACTATCAGCAGACGTCAAGGCCGTTTTGTCTGCTGGAGCTTCCCATTTGGTAGCCTGGAAAACTGAGCACGCATCCCTCTACAACGAATGAGATATTGAGCTCAGAACGAGGATAAAATGTTAGTATTATACATGGTCCAGTCACCTTAATGTGGACCAGTGCCTAACTCGTGTCAGCATGCAATAACCACTCACCGAACGGCAGGTGGTAGCACTAGCAGTGCAGGGCATATAAAGCGGGGAGGCGGAAAACAGTGCAGTTGTCGTGAAACGTCCCCTTTTTGAAGAATTGTACAAGACTGTGCTTTACCTGACACACAATATTTTTTAGCGCAACGCAATCTGACTTTCAATAATCCCTACAAAAGAATGGCCCTGTCTAATATTAACCTATACGTTTCACAAATCACTTACCTCACAAAAATCTTCGTTACTCGAACTACTGCAATACAGCGAGCGCCACTATTGCCAGCTAAATAAAAGATTCAAACTAAGGAAGGCACTAACTACTGATAGGCATAGTTAGCAAATGAAAGATTTTGATAGAGAACAAACACTGTATTTACCTTAATAGTCATATTATATATAGCAGTTCATGACAGTCTTACAAATTTCAAAACTCCGCCATCTCTCTCCCCACATCCATCACTGCTGGCGGCTCACCTCCAACTGCGCAACGCTACGCGCTGTTCACATCCAGCTGCCGCTGCCCAACACTACAATGGCAGACAACAATGCAAACTAGCCACAGACTGCACACAGCACAGCCAGTGATTTTCATACAGAGCGCTACTTAACGTTGCCAATAAGAAAACATAAACAGCCTACTTACAGTCGTCGTGATGCGGAGACGGAGCGATTTATCTGACATCCAAAAGGACATGATGACTGGTTTTCGGACCAAGGGGGGAATCATTTCAGAAAAGCTACGTTCGTAAACTGTTCGCGTACCGCAGTGGTTAAAGTACACTGGACATGTCAAAATGGCTCTATCCAACAGCGGCAAGGCAACTGCAATGCAACACAGGCCATAGACGACAAGGGTGAAAGACGGCTGCGGAGATATGTACGGGAGAATAAACCTGCAACTGTCGAGCAACTGACAGCCCAGGTGAACCAAGGAGCTACCAGCAATGCTCCCTCGACGAACGTTCAGCGAATCTTGCTGCGTGCGGGCCTCCACAGCAGGGTCTGATTCATGTAACCTTGCTGACTGCTGGAATTTGCACACCAATACAGCAACTGGACGACGAGCGAGTGGCGATTGGTGGCCTATTCAGATTAATCACGTTTTATGCTCCATGGGACACATGCCCGTTGGCGTGTACGGCACGAAACGTCTTACACCAAACAACCTGCAGAAACCGTCGGAAGGGTCCAGGACGAAGGCGGGAGCGTTATGGTCTGGGGAATGTTTCCATTGTATTCCCTCGTTGATCTCGTCATTCTGGAAGGCACAACGGGTCGACAAAAGTATGCATCTGTCCTTGGGGACCATGCCCACCCTACATGTAGTTTGTTTCTCCTCGGCAGCAGGACAATGCAATGCGTCACACAGCTCTCAGAGTACGTGCGTAGCCGGCTAGAGTGGCCGAGCGGTTCTAGGCGCTACAGTCTGGAACCGCGCGATTGCTACGGTCGCAGGTTCGAATCATGGCTCGGGCATGGATGTGTGTGATGTCCTTAGGTTAGTTAGGTTTAAGTAGTTCTAAGTTCTAGGGGACTGATGACCTCAGAAGTTAAGTCCCATAGTGCTCAGAGCCATTTGAACCAGTACGTGCGTCGTTCGAAGAGCACAGGATCAATTTATTGTACAGTAGAGTGTCGATTATCTGATCTTCGTTTATCCGACCTTCTGTGTTATCCGACACTTTCACCACGCCGGCCGTGCGCCAGCCTACGAGAGGTCAGTGACTAACGTGTTGTTTGTTGATACTCAGTCCATTGTCGCCGTCTGCCACTCCTCACTCCTCAGAGCTAACTTAGATCTGTAGTGGAGTGGACGTGTTGCACTTTGTTTATTGTAAAAATTTGCGGTGATGGCTTCAAAACGGAAAAAAGTGGTCGTTTCAATGGAAGAAAAACTTAAAGCTTTAAAAAGAATAGACAATGGTGAAACTTTATTAAAAGTGGCGCAAGATTATAACGTCGGGAAAACAACAGTTGGGGACTGGAAAAGGAACCGCAATGAAATTGAGAAGTGATGTTCTCAGCGAGCAACCTCAGATGTCTTGGAAGATCGGAAAACCATGAAAAAATGTGATTATGAAAAAGTAAGTGAAGCTTTGTTCCTATGGTTTACTCAACGTAGAGATAAAGGTGTACCCATGTTGGGACCTATTTTGCAGGAAAAAGCCTTAAAGTTTCATAACGAACTAAACGAAGGTGAACCTGAATTCACAGCTAGTGTAGGCTGGCTCGATAGATGGAAGAAAAGAAACGGAATTCGGCAACTTAATGTCTGTGGTGAAAAGCTTTCAGCAAATTTTGAAGATGTTCAATTGTTTAGGAATAAACTTCACAAGGTATTGGACAAGGAAAACTTGACAGGCGATCAAATTTTTAGCTGCGACGAGACTGGTCTCAATTACAAAATCTTACCGGAAAAAACATTAGGGTCAAAGGCCGAAAAGGCAGCGCCAGGCTACAAACGTAGCAAAGAAAGAGTGACAATTCTTGTATGCAGTAACGCCACAGCAAATTTGAAAGTGAAACTGTCTGTGATAGGTAAACCAAAAAAACCGAGAGCATTTTAAAATGTATCTAAAAACGCTTTACTGGTGAAATATTACAACCAAAAAAATGCTTGGATGAGCTCAGACATTTTTGAAGAATGGTTTTTTAACGAGCTCGTGCCACAAACAGAAAAGTTTTTGAAAGCCAACAACTTGCCCCGCAAAGCACTGTTACTTCTAGACAATGCCACTTGTCATCCTAATGAAGGTGAACTTCAAGATCAAGATATAAACGCCATGTTATTGCCTCCAAATGTCACATCCTTATGTCAGCCTATGGACCAAGGGACCTTAGAGACACTGAAGAGAAACTACCGCAGAAACTTACTTTCCTCTTTAATTAATACTATGGACAAGGGAGAAGACATGCTAGAGCAGTTGCGCCGTATTAATTTGAAACTCGTAGCTTATGACACGGCCCAATCTTAGGAGAGTATTGGAACAAATATAACTGCAAAATCCTGGAAAATTTTGCTACAGGAAAATCAAGAAAATTCTCCAGATGATAAAAATCTACAGCAGCAGACCGAACCAGAAAATACTACCCTACTTTCATTGTTATGAAAAGTTCCAGGATGTGCTGACGTCACAGAAGATGACATAAATGAATGGATTGTCCAAGATGAAGAATTGGAAATGACAGATGAAGAAATAGTCAACATGGTAAACGAAAAAGAAGAAGACGAAGAAGCGGATGTAGTGGTGGAAAGTGCGCCCAAGATTTCTCACAACGAAGGACACAAGGCCTTAGAAACTGCTTTAAGATATGTAGAGCAACTGGAGGAAACATCGTCTACCGAGGTTTTACTTCTTAAGTGACTACGTGATTTAGCAGCAAAGAAAAGGCAAACAGCAGGAAAACAAAAGACAACTACTAACTTCTTCACACAGTAAATATCTACGAGGATTGTTTTTTAAGTAAGGGCCATTTTTATTTTTTTAAAAAGATGGAAATACTTTTTTAAAAAAACTTTTATTTTCTGGTTCTACACACTTCTACCTATTTTTCTACATAGTTGCCTTGTTTATTTAAGCACTTGTCATACCGTACAACTAAGTTTTTAGTTCCCTCTTCAAAGAATTCGGCCGCCTGCTCCGACACCCAAGAGTTCACGGCCGCTTTCACTTCATCGTCGTCATTGAAGCACTGCCTGCCAAGATGGTGTTTCAGGTACCGGAAAAGGTGAAAATCGCTAGGAGCAAGGTCGGGGCTGTATGGTGCATGGTTCAAAACTTCCCAACCAAAGAACCAATCAAATCCCGAGTCTTGAGAGGTGTGAGACCTAGCGTTACCGTGCAGGAGCAAAATTCCTTTTGGAAGCATGCCGCGCCTTTTGTTTTGAATTGCTCTGCGGAGCTTCTTTAGAGTTGCACAGTAGGCATCTGAGTTGATTGTCGTTCCTCGTGGCATAAAGTCCACTAGCAAAACACCGCGCCGGTCCCAGAACACAGTTGCCATAATGTTGCGCTTTGACAGCGTCTGTTTGGTTTTGACCTTGATGGGTGAGGTTGTGTTTCGCCATTCCATCGATTGTCGCTTGCTTTCGGGAGTGATATGGGATGCCCATGTTTCATCTCCAGTGACAATTTGACTCAACATGTCATCCCCTTCTTCCTCGTAACGAATCAAAAAGTCCAATGAAGGGGCAAATCTCTTCCCTTTGTGGTCCTCTGTGAGGAGTCTGGGTACCCACCGAGAACACAGTTTCTTAAAGTTTAGGTTGTCAGACACAATTTTGTACAAAACCGATCTTGAAACTTGTGGAAATTCCAAAGAAAGAGTGGAAATTGTGAATCTTCTGTCCCCACGAATCTTTGTTTCGACTACAGCCACCAAATCATCAGTGATCACAGAGGGCCGGCCTGAGCGTTCTTCGTCATGGACGTTTTGACGGCCATTTTTAAACTCTCTAACCCATTGACTCACTTTACCTTCACTCATTGCATTCAAGCCATAAACTTCTGTTAACTGACGATGAATTTCTGCAGCTGATAGGCTTCTCGCGGTCAAAAAACATATCACTGACCGTATCTCACACGCGGCGGGCGATTCAATAATCGTAAACATTATAAAGTAGCACAGCGATGCGTAGACGTCAGCTACAGAGCTGCAACTTGCATCAGTGCGAACGGGAATGATGCCGGCAAGTGGCGCGGTGGCTTGTTGCGGCGCCCGCGCGAACTACAGGACTATACGCGCGAACGGCCCTTACTTAAAAAACAACCCTCGCATTCAGTCTAATTTGATTTGTATTGTATTAAATGTTTTACTCATTTGGCCTACTTTAGTTTAATTTCTGTGTTTTTTTTTGTATTATTTTCCGTGTTATCCGACCCTCCTGCTTCTCCGACCTTGCCGCGGCCGGTTTAGGTCGGATAATCGAGACTCTATTGTACTTCCCTGGCCGCCAGACACCCCGGATTCAGTCCCAGTCGAAAACCCGTGCGAGCGCCTCGATCGAACTGTTCGTGCCCTGGATCCTCAACTGAGAAATCCAACGCAGCTGGCCACAGCACTGGAGTGAACATGGCTCCACATACCTGTCGATACTTCCCAGAACCACACTGACTCTCTTCCCGCACGTCTCGCAGCGATCCGCGTTCTAAAAGCTGGTTACTCAGAAAAAAGAAGGAAAAATATAGTGTGAAAGTGTTATGTAGGATGGTAGATGTTTTATTGTCATTATTATTGAAACTTCCTGGCAGATTAAAACTGTGTGCTGGACCGAGACTCGAGTTGGAATCTCGGCCGGGCACACAGTTTTAATATGCCAGGAAGTTTCATATCAGCGCACGCTCCACTGCAGAGTAAAAATCTCATTCTGGAAACATCACCGAGGCTGTGGCTAAGCCATGTCTCCGCAATATCCTTACGTTCAGGAGTGCTAGTTCTGCAATGTTTGCAGGAAAGCTACTGTAAAGTTTGGAAGGTAGGAGACGAGGTACTGGCAGAAGTAAAGCTTTGAGGAGGGGGGTTGGGTCATGCTTGGGTAGCTCAGCTGGTAGAGCACTTACCCGCGAAAGGCAAAGATCCTGAGTTCGAATCTCGGTCCGGCACACAGTTTTAATCTGCCAGGAAGTTTCATATCAGTGCACACTCGGCTCCAGAGTGAAAACCTCATTCATCATTATTATTGTTTGTTTGCTTTACATATTTTACCAAACCTCCACCCTGTGTCATCTAAGTAATCCTTCAAAAAAATGGTTCAAACAGCTCTGAGCACTATGGAACTTATCTTCTGAGGTCATCAGTACCCTAGAAGTTCGAACTACTTAAACCTAACTAACCTAAGGGCATCACACACATCCATGCCCGAGGCAGGATTCGAACCTGCGACCGTAGCGGTCGCGCGGTTCCAGGCTGTAGCGCCTAGAACCGCTCGACCACCCCGGCCGGCAGTAATCCTTCAATGGATTGCTCAACATGCACTGTTAATTGCCTTTTTAAGTAATATTCCTTGATGGAAAGTGCTGTTTAGAATTTTACGTTTCAAAGTATAAACTTTAACTCCTGAGGACTTCGGACCTCGTGCCGTATTGAGCCAACGGAAGATGCACCGCTGTTTAGTGTACTGAATAAATGAAAAGCCGTACCAAAAGAGCATGAGCTTAAATTTTGTCTCAAATATTAGGCAATGTGCAGTGATCATTGCTTGAAAGACTGGACACATGTATTTCAGCTAACGAACACCGTTTTAGTCACACTCTGATAAAAAAAAGACACATTCTAATTAAGGTTTCACAGGCTCGGGTAACGTTCTGATGATATTTCACACAAAATGACAACGGTAGTCAGTAGATGAATTATAATAAAATAAAATAAAATTATAAATGGAAAAAATTTAAAGTACAGTACAACTGCATTTTTAGTAAAAGTTCTGCAGGTACGAAATTGTGCTGTCCGGACTTCCTCTCTTGCATTTTAATTGTAGATGCAGGCAGCCGACTCCAAAGACACCAGTGCGTCTCAAAGAATAAAGAACATCCTCCCAACTTGGCTCCACTTCACTTCAATAAAAATACTTAATACTGTTGTTATGTCTTCTCTTATTCAGAATCACAAATAACACATAACACTCGTAGCACGCCATACTTCGAGCAATACATCTTAACCATCTCTCTACACACGAGAGAGTGAAACAAAACCACGTACAAAGAAAATTGAATGATGTTTTTCGTTCGTTTGTCTTCGCCTTACGCGCATTCATAATTAATGTCTTTGCTGACGCTTATGGTCGATCGCTGTTACATTTTCATTTTTAATAAAATCATATCCGGGGAGTCTTTCAACATGTACCTACACATTGACCATCTCGTTTTGCAAAAAATTAGTTGTGGTAGTTTTTGTAAAATCACGTTTACGTCTTGTGGTTATCATGATCACTTCGTACGTTGTCACTTTTCTTGGCATGCATTCAAACAAAACAATCACATTCAAATAAGTCAAGGGAACGCAGCTGGGTGATGTCGTCGAGAACCGCCGATATTTCGACAGATGGCTACCCAGCAATTTTCAAGGCACAACTGCAGCAAGTCATCGCTATGTAAGTCAACTGACTTGCAGTTTTGCCTTGAAAATGACAGGATGGCTATCTGTCGAAATATCGTGGTTTGCCGACCATGTCACCCAGCTGCATTCCCGTAAGTTATTTAAACATTGTATACGTCGCAAGATATTCAGATCTCACTAATCTACGACGTAGTCTCCACACAACGTGGGCACCTCACGCTCAGCTGAAGTGTAAGACGAGAAAGCAATAATTGAAGGACAGGATAGATGTACACTGAAGAACCAAAGAAACTGGTACACCTGCCTAATATCGCGTTGCCCTCCGAGCATTCAGTAGTGCCGCAACACGATGTGGCACGGACCTCGACTAATGTCTGAAATAGTGCCATGAATGCTGCAGTGCTGTCCATAAATAGGCTCAATAATGTTTATGTCTGAGGAGTTTGGTGGCCAGCGGAAGAGTTTAAACTCTGAAGACTGTTCCTGGAGACACTTTGTAGCAATTCTGGACGTGTGGGATGTCGCATTGTACTGCTGGAATTGCTCAGTCCGTAGGAATGCACAATGGAAGTGAATGGATGCAGACGATCAGACAGACAGATTGCTTCGTACGAGTCACCTGTCAGGGTCTCGCCCCACACCATCACAGAGCCTGCGCCAGGTTGAACTGTCTCCTGCTGATATGCAGGGTCCATGCATTCATGAGGTTGTCTCCATACCCACACACGTCCATTCGCTCGATACAATTTGAAACGAGACTCGTCCGACCACGTAACATGTTTCCAGTCATCAACAGCCCAATGTCGGTGCTGACGGACCCAGGCGAGGCGAAAAGCTTTGTGTCGTGCAGTCATCAAGGCTCCGAAAGCCCATAACGATGATTTCGTTGAATGGTTCGCGCGCTGACACTTGTTGGTGGCCCAGCACTGAAATCTGCTGCAATTTGCGGAAGGGTTGCTCTTCTGTCACGTCGAACGATTCTCTTCAGTCGTCATTGGTCCCGTTCTTGCAGGATCTTTTGCGGCAGCAGTGATGTCGGAGACTTGATGTTTTAGCGGATTCCCGATATTCACGGTACACTCGTGAAATGGTCGTACGGGAAAATCCCCTCTTCATCGCTACCCGGAGATGCTATGTACTATCGCTTGTGCGCCGACTATAACATCACGTTGAAACTCACTTAAATCTTGATAACCTGCCATTGTAGCAGCAGTAACCGAACTAACAAGTGCGCCAGACACTTGTCTTACATAGGCTTTACCGACCGCGGCGCCGTATTCTGTCTGTTTACATATGTCTATATTTGATTATGCATGCCTATACCAGTTTCTTTGGCGCTTTAGCGTATGTCTCAGATTTTCAGGGCCCTTGTCAGTGAAGGTAAAATCTTCTGGGTGCTTCTCCTTCAAACTTTTGCACAACGCAGCGTTTTGATCCTATTGCTGGAATCTTGGGAGTGGTCTGGTGACCCTGGTTGCACGAACCGGTGACGCGTCTGTTTACAAAATAATATTTTCCTGCGCTTTTCCCAAAGAAGTGGAGCTACTGCGTACAACTATTCTGGTTACCACCGCTATTCTCGAGAGTTTTCAGGGGTTCCAAATATCAACACATCTATGAACGCGAGATTACTCTCACTCTCTATTTCCAAGGCGACGTAGAAATGGCTCAGAGCATTATGGGACTTAACTTCTGAGGTCATCAGTCCCTAGAACTTAGAACTACTTAAACCTAACTAACCTAAGGACATCACACACATCCATGCTCGAGGCAGGACTCGAACCTGCGACCGTAGGAGTCGCTCGGTTCCAGACTGTAGTGCCTAGAACCGCACGGCCACTTCGGCCGGCAAGGCGACGTAGATTTTCGGACTAATGTCATTTCAGTAATCGTGTAATCCATGTATCATCCATATGGCGGAACCAGCAAGATGGCTTTAGTTGCGCGTTGCTTAATGGCTCTTTTTCCAAATGTTTCACGCACAGAGCGTATAGGAGGCCTACCAACAGAAACAGGTATTTAGGGGCTTCGCATCTCCTCCGAGCCCAGGAGCAAGCAGTACTAAATACCGTCTTTTGTGCCTTCCGCATCAATGATAGCAGCAGCTTAGAATGAGAGCTGGATTTCTTCCGGGAAACAATGATAGCCAACGGCTATTACGGCCGTCCCACAGATAGCGCCTTGAAAAGACGTTTTATGAATAATGCAAAAAGAGGAACGATGAACCTTCTTCTCATTCTGTACATCTGCATTTAGATCTATATGATTACTCTGCAGTTCACAACTAAGTGACTGGCAAGGGGCTCATCGAACCATCTTCAAGCTACTTCTCTACTGTTCCACTCTTGAACATCGCGCGGGAAAAACGAACACTTGAATATTTCCGTGCAAGCTCGGATTTCTCTTATTTTATTGCGATGATCATTTCTATCTGTGTTGGTAGGCTCCAATAAAATCTTTTCGCATTCGGTGGAGCAAGTTCGTGATTGAGATTTCATGAGAAGCTCCACAAAGAAAAATCCCTTTGTTTTAATGAGTGCCACTCCAATTCACGTATCACATCCGTGAATCTCTCTCCCCTGTTTCGCTATTACACAAAACGAGCTGCCGTTCTTTGAACTTTTTCGATGCCCTCCGTTAAACCCATCCGGCACGGATCCCACACTACGCAGCAATATTCCAGAATGAGACAGAGAAGCGCAGTGAAAGCAGTCTCTTTAGGAGACCTGTTGCATATTCAAGATGTTCTGCCAATAAATCACAATCTTTGGTTCGCATTTACCAAAACATTACCTATATGATCGTTCCAATTTAAGTTCTTCGTAATTGTTGTCCCTCAGTACTTAGCTGAATTGATAGCCTTTACAATTGTGTAACTTACCGTGTTATCGAAATTTACCACATTCCTCTTAGCACTCACGTGGATCACTTCACACTTTTCATTATTTAGGTTCAATTGCCACTTTTCGTATCATACATATATCTTGTCTAACTCATTTTGCAATGACATTTTATGTCCAGTACCGACTTTAAACATGAATTTTCGCCAACATATCTTTGAACAGTTCAGCAACTGTACCGTCTGGGTCGTGGGGGGGGGGGGGGGGTTTAGTAAAAGGAACCAGTTATTGATTTACTCCGGTTGTCAAGTATAACCTCTACCCATACTAACTCAAAGGAACTATCTACTCCAATTTCACTCCAAGGTAAACTACTTATGACAGCAATAAACACTCCACCACCAACTAGCTGCTTCCTGTGTGTATTGGACCCCTGACTTTTAAGCAGAACACGAAAATCCACCACCCTATGAGGCAAGTCGAGGAATCGGCAGCGTACACGGTCCCATAACCGTCGAGTCTCTCATTTAGACCCTCCACTCCGCTCTGTACCAAAGGCTCACAGTCGGTTACGTCGACGATGGTACAAATGGTGAGCTCCAGCTTCACCTCACAAGCAGGTTTAGAACTCTTTACCACTTCAGCTAGCCGCATGAAACCAGAGAAAGTCTCTTCCGATCCAAAGCGACACATATCGTTAATACTGACACGTGTTTGCGGTTGTTTGCACCCTGTGCCCTTCGTGGCATCCAGAAGCACCCGTTCCACATCTGGAATTACTCCTCCCGGTATGCACCCAGAGTGCACAATGGGTCCCTTCCCCTCCTTGGCAGCCATATCTTTATGGGACCCAATTACGCACCTAACGTTGGAGCTCCCAACTACCAGTAAGCCCATCCACTGTGACTGCGCATATATTACAGGCCGAGGCGCCTCTCCTGAAACACGACCATTGGTTGAATCTGGGCAAAGAAAAAGAATTTTCCCAGCCTTCAACCAATCCGCTTGATCTCCTTCACAGTGATGAAGCCTATGAAGTAACGTTTGGCTGTGGGGTAGCGTATATGGGCGAATGTGAAACGATAGTAAAAGAATGCATTTAAGAGCAAGTGCGCCACTCGTGTTTAAAACAAAGTGTAAAATCCGGGATAGCGAAATAATGTTGGTTGATTGTGGGACGGTAACGAACAGTGATGTCGTCGGTCCCATCGGATTGGGAACGGTGGGAAAGGAAGTCGGCCATGCCATTTGAAAGGAACCATCCCGGGATTTGCCTGAACCGATTTAGGGAAATCACGTAAAACTTAAATCAGAATGGTCGGACGCGGGTTTGAACCGTCATCCTCCCGAATGCGAGTCCAGTGTACTCGGTAGCGAAAGAACCGGAGGACTGTGACCAAGACGTTGATTTTAATAATTTACGAGTGGTAACTTCAGAATGTAACATACATCGTCTGACAAAAGAAGTCAAGCACCAGAATTGCAGGAGGAAACGAAATGAAACTTGACGGTTCGAGAGGATCTATGTTATAGCAGTGATTGCAAAATCGCGTCAAATTTACAAAGAACTTGGCAGTACGAGGCCACTTATCAGTATGATGCGGCGTCTCCTCTTGCATGGACAGAAACATTAATCCGGTTGGGAAGGGTGTCCTAACGCTGCTGATTCTTTCCTGATGCAAGGTGGCTCACATATGCTGTAACTGGTCCTTCATATCTTGGCACTGGGGTGGAGTTGACGACCTATCTGGCCCGACACGTTCTATCGGGGACAGATCTAGGCATCTTAATGGCCACAGGAGTACCTTAACATCACGCAGACAGTTCATAGACACACGTGCCATGTGATACCTAAACGAAACAAGGCTGTTATTAACTGTCAGTTAAGAACAAGAAATATGTTACAATAAGCGCAGCTCTATCCCGTAAACAAAGTAACTTATTTGTTTTGTCATAACGTTGTTTTTGTAACTTTTAGTAAATTTTATATTAATAATCCACTACAGATTGTCAGTCTCATTAACTACACAATAAAGCTTAAAACAAGTGTCAAGATTCGTTACTTGCAGAATCCTAGCGATACTTAACGACAATTTCCCCATAAATTAAGATCTTCTACAAAAGCAATTACAATAACATCCCATGGGGATTCAAGAGAACTCTTATTAAATAGGGTAATTTTCACAAGACTACTGGTCGTTGTAAGGGATCCATGATCCCACGATCATAGATATTAGAATCCAATACCCAGGTCGACAGCAGACAGGAGTCGATTGTCGAGCGCTGCAGGAGGCAGTGAGACTAGTGTCGAGTGAGCAGTAGTACTGGAGAGTGTCGAGTGAGAAGTGGCGATGGAGAGACGGACAAGAATGGCGATCGAGTGAGTAGTAAACGGCGGTAAATTCACCGGAGTATGACAAATGAGCGCGTCCCCCTGATCGTCGTGGGGTGGGCCCTCATCGATACCGATTTGCTAGTGATATAAAACAAAAAGTGACAAGTGCCGATCTTCGTGTTTCGCGTCGGCCATGGATTGCAGTGAGGATTGTTGTGAATGTTATCCATCATCATTGCGTGTGACGAAATACCTAAAATCAGCAACCAATTAAAGATATAACCGTAATTAAACGTTTAAGGCGAAGGTAGCAACTGCCTCAGAATTTGTGTGTTAGCAGAAAATATATATTAGTTTGTACATCGCAACCTTTGTGGTCCTTAATAATAGACTATCTTTCAATCATTAACTATTCCGTCTCAGAACAGCCGCACTCTGTTGAAATACCCTCGAAGCCACAGCAGAAAAACCGATAGCCTTTCATCCACTAAGCACACGGTCACATAATCATAATGATTAACTGTTTGGCGGCCTCGGTAAATCACACAAAACTCAGTACAGGAATTATAACGGGGGTGTTTCATCGTTTAACATGTATTTACTTTTTTTAATACGTTGTTTCCCTTGAGTGAAATTTGCACTGTAGACAACGGAATATTTGGCAGATCTATAAACAAGACACTAAAACGTACTCACATTGACTGCTACAGACTGAATGAAACTACTGCACATTTTTACACCGACAGGCAATCTCCGTCCCCATTTTGTGGATATAAAACGGTGTATCTTATGAACAAAAGCGCTTTCATCAGTTCCTGTTCTCGTCGCTGAACTTATCAGATAATCGACACAGATAACAAACAATTTGTAGATAAGTATCACAAGCAGATGAAAATGTGGATGCTGGTGCCGGAGCGAAGACAGGGTAAGAAGGTGCGGGGGAGGGGGGGGGGGGGGAGAGGGTGGAAGAGAGGTGGGGGGGGGGGTCGTTGTTACTGTGGGGAAATTGCTCCGTAACTACTGTCTCGCTTGCGAACGCTGTGTGAGTGAACCACAATTCGGCCAACATATCGTAATCTGTCGTCCAGTTACTTTCTTTGAATTAAGCTGCAGGAAAAAGCGAACGACTGCGCAGATAAAAACCGATATTATGGTCGGGTATAAAAATTTTTCTTATATCAGGTAAACAGTAATTCATGTATGGCAGATATTTCTTTAGCGAAGTTTTGTTCTATGCGCATTTTGACGGAAAATTATCTAAAGAAAAGCTGTTTGGTAATAACGCTACAATGATTTAGACCAGAAGGATATTTAGTCCTCCATGACTGTACAACAGTCGAATAGGTACGGTGATCCATTCATCCTAGTTCTCCCCTCCTAATTTTAAAGTTCGATAATGCCGTCACAATCAATTCCTCGTTTCCTTAATTACTTTATATAGCATGAAATTCAACATGTCTTACGAAATCGCGGAGACATATTTCTTGCAAAAATGTGTTGCACTTGTTGCTTTTCGTAGCCGAGTGGTCAGCGTACGTAGCTGCTCAGTGCGATTGCTGGTATACGATGGATTTCTCTTGGGTATGTATGTATGTATGATATTCTGCCTTACGGCAGGTCTTGTCATGGGTTAAGCCTCTTCCGCTTTTGTCTGTCCATAGCCAGTCTTTTCATTTCTGAATATTTGTCTCCTTTTATACTGTCCAGCATTTGATATCTTCTTTCTCCTCTTCCCCTTTTTTCCTCCACCATTCCTTCTATTCCTTCCTTCAATAAACTGTCCCTCCTCAAACAATGTCCAAACCAGTTCCGTTTCCTCTTTCTGATGACTTTCAGCATGTTTCTTTCTTCTCCAACTGTTCTTAATACTTCTTCATTCCTTACTCGGTCTTCCCGTTCCACTTTTCCATTCTTCTCCATATCCATATCTCTAGTGCCTCCAATCTTCTTTCATCTTCCTTCCTCAATGTCCAGGTCTCCGCACCATACATTGCAACGCTTCAGATGTAACATTTGGCAAGTCTTTTCCTCAGATCTTTGTTGTGGTCCACCAAGTAATTTCTGTTTCCTCTTGACTCCTTCTTTTGCCATTGCAATTCTTTTCCTAATTTCTGTTGAGCAATACGTATCATCCATTATTACACTTTTGAAGTTATTCACTTGCTCTATTTCCTCTCCCCCTATTTTCATATGGCATTTTCTCCCCTTTCCTCCAGTTACCATTCTTTTCGTTTTCTTCTTGTTAATCTTCATTCCATATTCTTCTAATTTTGTGTTTAGATCATCTAACATTTGTTCCATCTCTCTTGCGCTCTCTGCCATCACAACCATTTCGTCTGCAAATGTTATACACTCCACTCCCCCTATACAAAGTCCTCTCCTTCCATCAAAACTTTCACTAATAATTTCCTCCAAGGTGATTAGCAACAACCTTGTCTTACACCTCTTCCCAGTGCAATTTCTTCACTCATCACACCTCCTATTCTTACTCTTGCTCTCTGGTTCAAATAAAAATTTCTAATTAGCCGTCTATCCCTCCAGTCAACTCCATGTTTCCCTAGGTAGGAGATTGTAAAGAGAGCACCCAGGGTCATAAGAACAGCAGTTGAGGCTCTTGAAAAAGAAATACAATACTGCTGTTCATCATGTTCGTTATTCCAAATATAGATGTAAGAATAACATGAACTGGTATGTTGCAATTAAAAAATAAGAAATACTCATACAGCTTTAATTACCGGAAATGTAACATCATAAAACCCATAAACTCCGTGTTTCAATCTCTGGATTACTCAACGAACTGCCTTGGAACCACTTTCCATTCACTCGCCTAAAATCGCCCACAGTGGGAGTCAGTTGGCCAGCAAATGAAGTGCCTACTTTCGTGGATCACTTACCACACAGCTGTCATACAGTACAGCATGTTTACGTGTAGCTAATGGCGTACACAAATGGTTAATTGGCTTTGTCTTTGAAGTGTTTTTCATCTACTGTATGTGGAATATTCACTTTCATACGCCGATTCTTTGTTTCCACAATCCAGTAGGGATATACCAGGGGCTAGGCAAACTCCAGAGGGGACACTATGAGGTATGTTCTTTGAAGATCCATGACGAACTTGTACTATAGAATGCAAACACAAACTGTAGTGAGCAGTCACGTTTAGTGTATAACATATTCCACTACTCGTTTCGGAGCATTATTTCTCCCCCATTAGATGGGTTTTATACGAATTAGTAAAGCATAACTCATTAGTATGCACGAAGTTTTAGGTAACCTATTGGACCATCTAGCAGCAGAAGACAAAAAACTTTAGTACAAAGATCAAAGTTATTCGGACGTTCTGATTGTGTAGGTGAACAACAATACAAATTTCAATACCTCTCGGTGGTCACAGGTTCCTTTTACACAAACAATACATCCATCTCTTATTACATCACGTCAATCCCACCAGATTTTGGAGGAACGATCCTCTGGCAGACGTGATAGACAGAATTCCATAATAAATGTGACTGGTACAGCATTTCTTATTTTCAGTTGAAGTTGATAACGGTCCTGGTCGAGCCTAACCTGAAATGTTCATATTTAAAGACGAGTATCATATCAACGCAATTTTGTGTGAATGACGGATTTAATGAAAGCAGATGTAAGTATTAAACCTGTAAATATTAGAAGTTTAATTTTCATTTATGTACATAATTTTCTGTTTATTGACTGAGGATCATTAAAATTTATGAAACTCAAGTTTTTCTAATTACATTTTTGTAACGTGTTTATCTGACATGTTCCACACCCACGAGGATCCCTTCTTTTGTGGGTCTATGGAATGAATAATAATACAAATCTGATCTAATCTCTATAACTCGCAATAACCTGCTTTTGCATTATAAAGCTCTTCATCCGTTCTGTTTTTCATTGACATGGACCAGCTAAGGGAAGACAGACACTCTCAGACAGGAGATTTGAGTGTGCACTGTGCTGACCTTAAAGTAAAGAAAATTCAAATCGCTTTTCCCTTATATAGTATTAATTCGCTTCGTTACGTCATTGTATCCACTTTAACAGAAACAGAAGAAATGAATGGTCCTTCGCAACTTTAAAGCAGTGTACCAACCGTGAAACTGAAATAAGAGCATCGTACTGTGTCGTTTCCGCTGTATGAAGGTAAAGTTCTCTAAGTACAGGTTCAAGAAAAAATTTATCGAAGAGGAGATGAGATACTAAAATTGTCACTTGTTTTATAAATTATTCGGTGAATCTGAAGATGTATCATGCGTGAAGAACTAAATTTGGCGTGATGCACACAAAACTTACTGTACCAGAAGGTTTGATAGTTACCCACTCAACAAATTTTTGAAGGTACCTTACTTTGATATGTAAAAGGTAAGCACATTACATAAATGTAGTATCACTTTTTTCTGAACTAATGATCTGAAATAAAATCCCCATCCGATTCAAGCAGCCGTATCGAACGAGTTGGAAAGTAAAGTTAAAAAACATATTAGTAAAATTAAAAATCTGCAATAGAAGGAAAAAGAAGAATTAATGACAGTCTTTCTTTCGTTTGCACATACTGTTTGTCACTGAATACTGTTATACAATTCTTCGCGAGTGAAGAGTTAAGAAATGAAATTTTAAATAAATACTTACACAACTTGAATGTTATCTGTAACACTTCGCCCACATCTGATCACGTCAGTGCATGTCTTGGGTTATTCTCATGCGTTCCGTTTTCTTATATTGACTGTCATGATTAAAGTTCAACAAAATGTGTTTCCGAACCTGCATTTTTTGAGTTGTTTGGGTAAAGAGTAACCCGGGGTCAGTATTCGGCTATATGAATGTGGAAAACTTTGTCAGTTCTAAAACTTCGGTTTATTTGGTGCCTAGTAAGTTATTTCTAGAAATGCCAGAGAATTCTGCAATTTCAGGAGGTGACCGGGAGGGGGGGGGGAGAGGTTGGGGGGGGGGGTTAAAGCGCTAGCGCCCAGTCTTGCTATCCCCCCTTATGGAAGGCTGTGATTCAGGTGTAATTATTACTGCATCACGTAACCATAACCAGCTAGAACGGTAAAGAAATTTGTTTCCGTTTGAGAATGAAAGCGCAATAAACGTTTACCGAAATAATAAAGTCACTGTATACTGTTGAACAGTTCTTCACGAGAGGAAATTCTGTTGGTTATCAACAAAAGTGACCCCCAAAGAATGCCTTTGATTAACACTTTACAGAGTGAAGAATTAAGAAATGAAATTTTAAATAAATATTTACACACAGAGCGCAACGTTTCACTTCCAATCGTCAAGAGATTTTAATGCATTCTTAACCAGTTATTTGTGCACAGCAACACACATTCCAGTTTCCTTCAAATTTCGACCTTTTCAGTGCGGAGATATACAGGGTGCGTAAAGCCATGTGTCAGAAGCTTTAGGGATTTATTCTTGATATCAAAACGCTACAAAAAGTTAATATCGGCATGTGTTCGAAAATTCTTCGTTAGGAAGATATTGCACAAAAATTACACATTTACATATATGACGGGGTTTATTATTCACGGTTTGGTATCCCCTGAGCCTGCGTTCCAAACGTTGTGGAAAACTCCTGGTGTGTTTCGTGTACGGTCAAATCCATTTTGGATATGCTCACTGGATACGGGACTTGAATACACAAAGGATTTTAAATGCCCCAAAGGAAAAAAAAAATACACTGGTCAAACCGAGTGATCGAGCAGGAATGTAATGGATTCCACTCGGTCAAGTCAACTGTTCGCAAACTGGGTACGAAGATACTGAAGAACTATCTGTGCCGGCCGTTGTGACCAAGCGGTTCTAGGCGCTTCAGTCTGCCTCGGGCATGGATGTGTGTGATGTCCTTAGGTTAGTTAGGTTTAAGTAGTTCCAAGTTCTAGGGGACTGATGACGTCAGATGTTAAGTCCCATAGTGCTCAGAGCCATTTGAACCATTTGAACTATCTGTGGGAAGTGAGATGGAGCGTCATCGTGCTTAACCCACATTCGATGGATGACGCACAGAAATACATCATTAAATAAATGAAGCAACTCATGTCTGAGAAACTGTTCACACGTTTGTCCAGAATAAATTGAAATGATCGTATGGCATTGTTGGCCGGGAGGTCCCACTAGGTTTCGGCCGCCAAGTGTTGATGAGGACAACACAACACCCAGTCCACGAGCGGAGAAAATCTCCAATCTGGCCAGGAATCGAACCCGGGCCCAGTGCATGGGAGGCAAGCACGTTACCACCCAGCTAAGCAGGCGGACGTTTGTCCAGTAAGACTTTGCGGGAAGAAGAAGGGGCCAATGAGACGACCATGAATCATTCCACCGCACACGTTGAGGTTGAAACTCTGTTGATGTCTGTCTTGTCGTACTTTATGAGGGTTTCATAAGCCCAGACGTGATTGTTGTGATAACTGAAGAGCCCACCACGTGAAAAGCCAGCCTCATCAGTGAATGAGGTACATGCTGACAACTGCAGAAACCCAGCGCACTGCCACGGCATGTTTTTTACAAAAATTTATTCTAGTTTGAAAGTCAGCCACATAGTACACGTTGAAGGTAATACAGTTACAGAAGATTTTCATGCAGAAAGTTCCAGGTTGTCATATCGTAAACGCCTTATCGTCTCATAGTTCTCTGTGTACTAACTGATGTGGTTTCATCCTCAGTACGAAGAACCTGTTCAACTAATTCAGGTTTACGTAAATAGAGTGCTCTCCCATCCGTAACCCTCTTCTCAACTGAGCCTGTTGATGGAGTCCACCAAACGCTGTTGCGCAAGATAACTGCCTTCCAAGGTAACGTTCAGCGTAAATTTGACATGCTGTGTCCGCATTCCCATCTAGTAGGCCCTGCAAGTACTGTATATCCATTGTTTCAGGCACTGTGACAGAAGTTACTAAAAAAAAAAAAAACTACAATCAGACTTAACATAATAAAGGACATGACCAGTTATAAACCAGAAAGTGAGTAAACAAGCACAATTCAGATACTTCATACTTCCTTCTTTGAGCTCATCTTCATATGAATTTTTTGTACTGTTTTGATATCAGGAATAGATCCCTAAAGTTTCTGACATTTGTCTTACGGAATTATTTTCTGGAGTAAGTCGTCACGTAGATAGTACTGATTGCACAAAAGCGAACGATAAGAATCATATGTCGTCCTCACCCACGGACATCACTTAGGTACTTCTTCAAGGAGCTAGGCTTTTTAAATGGCGCCGTCACAAAACATACAGTCGCTAATGAAATTCGTTGTAAATAATCCATCACTAGTTGAGAAGAACAACAATGTCCATATCTACAACATTAAAGAGAAAAATGACCTATATTACCCATTGTTAAAGCAGTCAGTGACTCAAAGAGGAGTTCAATATGCAGCAACAGCAGTTTTGATCATTTGCGCAATAACATAAGATGTCTGACAGGTAGCAAAGCAAGTTTTTAATCCAATTTAAAATCATTTCTCCCGGACGACACCTTCTATTCCATTGCTGAATTTCCACTTAAAAACTGGAAGCCAGAAACAACTTGTTTTTCATCTACATGTACATGGATATTCTGCAAATCACGCTTAAGTGCCTGGCAGAGGGTTCATCGAACCACCTTCAAAATAATTCTCTATCATTTCAGTCTTGAACAACGAGTGGAAAAAATGAAAACCTATATCTTTCCTTGCAAGCTCAGATTTCCCTTATTTTATTATGATGCTCGTTTCTTCCTGTGTAGGTAGGCGTCAACAAAATACTTTCGCATTCGTAGAAGAAAGTTGGTGATTAAAATTTCGTGAGAAGATTAGGCCGCAACGAAAAACGCTTTTGTTTTAAAGGCGTCCATCCCAAATCCTATATCATGTCCGTGGCGCTCTCACCCCTATTTCACAATAATACAAAAAATGCTGGTCTTCTTTGAACTTTCTCGATGTACTCCATTAATCCTATCTGGTAAGGCTACCACACCGCGCAGCAGTATTCTGAAAGAGGAGGGACAAGTATAGTGTAGGCAGTCTCTTTGGTAGATCTATTTCATTCTCCAAGTGTTCTGTCAACAAAACGCAGTCTTTGGTTTGCCTTCCCCACAACATTTTCTATGTGTTGTTTCCAATTTAAGTTGTTCATAATTGTAATTCCTAGATATTTTGTTGAATTTGCAGCCTTTAGATTTGACTGATTTGTCGTGTAATCGAAGTTTAACGGATTTCTTTTAGCACTCATGTTGATGACCTCACACTTTTCTTATTTACGGTCAACTGCGAATTTTCGCACCATACAGGTATCTTTACTAGACGGTAAACGACAGCAACATCTGCAAACAACCGAAGACGGCTTCTCAGATTGTCTCCTAAATCGTTTATGTAGATAAAGGGACAGCAGAGGGCCTGTAACACTACTCTGGGGAACGCGAGAAATCACTTCTGTTTCACTCCTGGCCTTCCGTCAGTTATTAAGAACTGTGACTTCTATGACAGGAAATCACGAATCCAGTCACATAACTGAGACGATATTCCGTAAGCACGCAAATTGACTACAAGGCGCTTGTGTGGTACAGTGTCAAAAACCTTCTGGAAATCTAGAAATACAGAATCAATTTGAAATCCCTTGTCGATAGCACTCAACACTTCGTGTGAGTATAGAGCTAGTTGTGTTTCACAAGAACGGTGTTTTCTAAATCCGAGTTGACTGTGTGTCAATAGACCGTTCTCTTCGATGTAATTCTTAATGTTCGACCACAATGTATGTTCCAAAATCCTGCTGCAAATCGACGTTAATGATATGGGCCTGTAATTTAGTGAATTACTCCTACTGCCTTTCTTGAATATTAGTGTGACGTGTGCAACTTTCCAGTCTTTGGGTACGGATCTTTCGTTGAGCGAGCTGTTGTGTATGATCGTTAAGTACGGAGCTATTGCATCAGCATAATCTGAAGGGAACCTAATTGGTATACAGTCTGGACAGGAAGACTCGCTTTTATTAAGTGATTTAAGTTGCTTCATTACTTCGAAGATTTTAAGTTACTCATGTTGACAGCTGTTCTTGATTCGAATTCTGGAATATTTATTTCGCCATGTAATAACAGATAAAATAAAATGTTTATGAACCCAAAAAAGGACAACCCATAAGTTTATGTAAACGCGATCAACAAAATAACACAGGAATCAACTTAGTTTTTCAAGAAACTCCTCGACAGAATAGAAGGAAAGACTCATGAGGAACCTCTTCGGTTTCGATTTGAAAGCGCGTAGATCACTGCTAAGATCTTTGAACTCTTGTGGTAGCTCATTGAAAATGGATGCAGCAGTATACTGCAGACCTTTCTGCACAAGATTCAAGGAAGTGCGATGCAAATGCAGATTGCATCTCTGCCTAGTATTAACTGAGTGAAATCGGCTAATTCTTGAGAAGAGGTTGATATTGTTAATGGTTCTAATGGCTCTGAGCACTATGGGACTTAACTTCTGAGGTCATCAGTTCCCTATAACTTAGAACTACTTAAACCTAAATAACCTAAGAACATCACACACATCCATGCCCGAGGCAGGATTCGAACCTGCGACGGTAGTTGTCACGCGGTTCCAGACTGTAGCGCCTAGAAGCGCTCGGCCTATTGTTAACAAGAAACGACCGTAAAGAATGTATGTATAGAGAGGCCAATGTCAAAATACCCAGACTAGTGAACAGGGGTCGACAAGAGGTTCGTGAACTTACACCACTTACCCGTACCGCCCGTTTCTTAACCAAAAATATATTTTGGGAATGTGAAGAGTTACCCCAAAATATAATGCCATATGTCATAAACGAATGAAAACAATCAAAGTAGACAACTTCAAATCACTTAGTTCAAATACCGATCGAAAAGTAAAAATGGCAGCATTAAATCTTTGAATAAGCTCCTGAACGTGGGCTTTTCACGGCAGTTTACTATCTATCTGAACACCTGGAAATTTGAACTGTTCAGTTTCACTAATCATGTACCCATTCCGTGAAATTAAAACGTCAGATGTTTTTGAAATGTGTGTTAGAAACTGTAAAAACTCAGACTTACTATGATTTAGGGTTAGTTTATTTTCTACAACCTACGAACATATGAAGTTCACTATTTGAAACAGTGCCAATGTTGCACATAACAGCCTTTGCTAACAAGCTAGTGTCATTAGCAAAGAGAAATATTTTAGAATCACCTGTCATACTGTAGAGCATATCATTTATATAAATAAGGAACAGGAATGTCTCGGGCACTGGGCAAAAATATCGAACACAGCGCGAGAGATGAGTGCTTGAACACAAATGCAGATGCTAGCCAATCCTGCATGTTACGCTGTTGTATTTCACTACGTAATCAGGACAATTCGAGGGTGGGCAAATTTTTGGTGAGCGTATGGTGAGTGTTTCTGTAACCAAGGTAGCCGAAGTGTTTAGTGTTTCAAGAGAAAACTTGTCGAAGATATGTACTTGCATACAGGGAAAACGTAAGGACATGATCCGCAAAGTCACAACGTGGATGAACCTGTGTGTTGAGTGATAGTGGCAGACGGCCGTGACGAAAAATAAGAAGACGACAGCTGCAAAAGTCATTCCAGAACTGAATGTCGCGCTCGCGAAGCCTGTCAGTACCAAAACAACACGAAGGGAGTTGTATAAGCAGAGAATTTGCAAAGCGATCTGGAATTCCAAAACCACTGATCAATTATGCAAATGCCCGTAACAGGAAAACGTGGTGCCTATGCCATAAAACCTGGACCATGGAACAATGGAAGAGAGTTATATTGTCAGATAAGCCTTCTTGCACACCAGTTCCAACGTCTGACCGAGTTTGTGGCGTGTGTCGCCGTCCCAATCCTATGATGCAGACTCGTTGCTGCCGAGAGTGAAACATGGAGGGGGTTCGGTGATGCTTTGGGAAGCCTTAGCGTGGTATTCCATGGGCCCGATGGTTACTCTGTTCGATCTCATTACTGCTGAGAGCTATGGGACCATTTTGGCTGACGAAGTCCATCCCAAGATACAGTGTTTGTTCCCCAATGGTGATGCTGTGTTCCAAGAGGAGATGGCCCCTGTTCATACAGCTCTGTCGTCCAAAACTTACTTTGTGAGCATGAAGGTGAATTTCATCTCCCCTGGCCACCAGTCACCAGGTCTCGGTGTTAACAAGTCTTTGTGTCCTACTTTGGAGAGAAGGGTGCCACTATTTTGCAGGAAGAATGGTACAACATTCCCTTGAAAAACATACAGGACCCCTGTTTATCCATTCCAGGACGGCTGGAAGCTGTTTTGAATGCCAGCGGTTTTCCTACCCGTATTAGGGATGGCAATGGGTTCTGTTATTGGTGTTTCTAAGTTTTTTTCCATCCCCTGTATACGGAATACTGCCAACTCATACTCGACGTCTTCCCCATGGCCCAGCGCACTCGTACTGCGCCGTCGGCTTCGGTAAATACGCCTGCAATAAGATGGTACCTCAGCCACGATGGATGACCTTTCGCAGTTAACAACAACTTTAATGTCGTTTTCAAGTACTTACCAGTTTTTATTTATTCGAAATATAGAAATTACATCTCTTGGTTTGCCCTTTCTTTTAAATACCCAGTGGCTACAATTAAACTTTCCCTATTTAACACGTTGTAAAACGGAAACTAATTACCGTACGTGTACCAAACTTGGTAGCATTAATGTCAAGGATATGTGGAAGATAAATAATGCAGAATCAATTAGATTGAAATACTTTTAATGTGCTGCTACGGTACATCATACCATTACGTACTGGCACCATCACTGCTATAAAAAGGGGCTCGGTATGGCACCCATCAGTGTCCAGAAGACTCTGAAAGCACAGGATTGCATTCTGCACAGCAGGTATGCTGGCTACCTCTGTTAAAATGCTGCGCTTCAGATCAGCACATGTGTGAACGTTCTCCCGGTAAACCCTGTCCTTCAGGTATTCCCACAACCAGAAATCACAGGGAATGACATCTGGTGATCCTGCTGCCCAAGCATTTGCAAACGACCAGCTGATAATTCGACCGCAGTAACGCAGGCCAGTCACACTGCACGTCTTTGGTCCTTGAGTGCCGACCTGTTCAAAAAATAATGGGCCAATGATGAAGGTAGCCACGAATGCACACCATACGGTGACACATTCACCATACAGAGGGACTTCATGCACAGTGACTGGAGGTGAGAATCCCCACACTCGGCAATTCTATGTGTTCACCTCACCCGTCAGAGAAAAATGAGCTCCGTCTGTCCATAGGATGGTCCAGAGCCAGCCCTTGTCAACTTCAATCCGTGCGAGGAAGTGGAAAGCAAAGTCAACCCGTCATTGTGCGTCCTGTGGTGCAAGCTGCTGTACGACATGGATCTTTTACGGATACCATTCGAGAATGGTTCGAAGCACCTCCCATACAGTGGACCACGGGGTGTTCAACTGTCGTGACACAGCATTCGCACTGCCTGACGATCGAGAATTGTCTGCCATAGCAACAATGACTTCATCAACCACCTATGGTCCAACCGGTAGTCTGTCTCTTCCCGGAGCGAGGCTCAATTCTCCAGTTGATTCGAACTTCTTCATCATGCTCCGCACAGCAGCTGGAGAAAGAGGCCCCTTCTGTAATTCTTTCACACGACGATATTCTCGAAGCGCAGCTGCAGCGTTACTGTTGTTTTGATAACAGAGTTTCAGTGGTAATGCCCTGCTCCTTTTGTCCAAGCTCATGTTGACACGTCAACAAGTGCACTGCCACTGGTCAGGTGTGTGAGACTATGAATCACGTTGACTGATCACGGCATCTGGTGGCCATAGTTGGAACTGGACGGTGGCGCTGTGGCGCCTGAAAATGATGCACCCCGTAATGCTTCCAAGTTTGGTACCCGTACGGTAACTACTTTCCGTGTCACAACGTTTTAAATATGGAAAGTTTAGTTATAACCACCCGGTAGCTACCGTCCCACAATTATTTCTGTTCTTATCTAATCTTAACAGATATGTTGCATATTTCATATTGACATTGGGATTAACAATTTTATGCACGTCTGGAGTACCGTGTTGTCAGCATACAACGCCCGCTGAACGTGTGGTGTCTGCAGCTCTTGTTCAGGGAGTCGATGCTGAAAACCACGCCGATAAACTTCAGAGGATCAAAAACAGGGCCGTTCGATAGGCTATCTATTTCCTTTCGGTGCACCCAAGTCAACAGCAGCATGTCCTCGCTGGAATGCGGCCGTTACGAGAAATATTCAAGGGCACTAGACGCTCGTTCTTGGCCGAGAACGACGCTACCACCAATAACAACAAACGCACAAAGGATCGGCGACTGCAGTGGCGGCGCGGGATTCTATGGCCTGATCTACTCGTGGCAGTTACCTTTTACAGATCAAGGCTATTCCAGTGAGGCAGCGAGGGGATGTACCACACATATCTGGTACGAGACCCAACTACGTCACTGCCAAGTATGTAGAAGACTTTCCCAAAATAAAAAGGGCAACCAACAAAACTGTGACACGAACTCACGTCGGAAATTCGCTTGTTGTGTTCATAATGTACCAAAAGAAGCCAAAACCAATTCCCTTTAAGAAAAGGGAGCAGAGGAGATGTACGTTTTCGTACTTGTCTCCATAACTTAATAAATGTCATCATATTGTTGGTCCTTTCATCTATTTGTATCTTAAATTGTACCTGTGTGTCCTTATGTGCCACCTGTTAGTTATATTTGACAGACTACGATGGTTGCGGAAAAAAAACGCAGCAGTTAGTTTCCTGTTGGTTTTCGACACTAACAATCATGCTCCGACCAGCCTTTGGATATTGACAAGTTACGTTTCGCTTAGTAATTATGCTGTGGGTGTTAACACTGTTTTTACACTGAAGAGCCAACGAAACTGGTAGATCTGCCTAATACCGTGTAGCACCCCCTCCCCTCCCCCCTACCCGCTTCACCACCCTAGAGCACGCACGTAGCATGGACTCGACTGATGTCTGAAGTGGTACTGCAGGGAATTGACACCATGAATCCTGCAGGGCTGTCCATAAATCCCTAAGAGTACGAGGAGGTGGAAATCTCTTCTAAACAGCACGTTGCTATAATGTTCATGTCTGGGGAGTTTGGTGGCCACCAAAATTGTTTAATCTGAGAAGAGTGTGCCTGGAGCCACTCTGTAGCAATTCCGGACGTGTGAGGTGTCGCATAGTCCTGCTGGAATTGCCCAAATCCGTCGGAATGCACAATGGACATAAATGGACGCAGGTGATCAGACAGGATGCTTGCGTATGTGTCACCTATCAAAGTCGTATCTAGACGAGGGGTCCCATATTACTCCAACTGCACACGCCCCACTCCATTAGAGAGCTTCCACTAGCTTGGACAGTCCCCTGCTGACATGCAGGGTCCATCGATCATGAGGTTGTCTCCAAACCCGTACACGTCCATCCGCTCGATACAACATGAAACGAGACTCGTCCGACCAGGCAACATGTTTCCAATCATCAACAGTTCAATGTCTGTGTCGACAAGCCCAATCGAGGCGTAAAGATTCGTGTCATGCAATCAACAAGGGTACACGAGTGGGTCTTCGGCTCCAAAAGCGCATATCGATAATGTTTCGCTGAATGGTTCGCAGGCTGACACTTGTTGATGGCTCAGCATTCAAAAGCGCAGCAATTTGCGGAAGTGTTGTCCTGCTGTCACGTTGAACGATTCTCTTCAGTCGTCGTTGGTCTCGCTCTTGCAGGATCTTTCTCCAGCCGCAGCGATGCAGGAAATTTGATGTTTCAGCGGATTCCTGATATCCACAGTACGCTCGTGAAATCGTAGTGCGGGAAAATCCCCACGTCATCGCTACCTCGGAGATGCGCTCGTGCGCCGACTGTAACACCACGTTCAAACTCGCTTAAATCTTTATAACCTGCCATTGTAGCAGCAGCAACCGATCTAACAACTGCGCCAGAGTCTTATCTTATATAGGCGTTGCCGACCGCAGCGCGGTATTCTGCATACTTACGTATCTCTGTATTTGAATATGCATGCCTATACCAGTTTCTTTGGCGCTTCAGTGTAGATACCAATCAGTGTAAGCATGGCAGTGTTTTTTTGTTGCTATTTTTAATGATTTGATACGTTTTTAAAGAACGTATGTTTTTAAAAATTCTTAGGGGGCTTGATATTAACTGAAAGACAATTTTTCTGTTTCTTTTCCGTAAATCTGAGGATGGTTGCTGATCAAGCGAAACCATTTATCGTCTAGTTGTTACTAGCGACGTGGCCCGCCTTCGCACAGGTAGCCGTAAGCATTTATCAGTCTATTAATGAAAACAGGATCAAAATCTCTACAGTACTTGCTTAGATAAGCCTTCACATACAGATAAAAAAATGCGGCAAAGGAATTCAATTTAATAATGTGTACGGACTAGCTTAGCGCCTGTTGCTTCATTCGCGTAGGCTGTATGGCCTTCTTCTGTTTTCTTTAATCGAATTTTTACGTTGTTCACAAATTGCAATACAGTCTAAAAACTTTTCACGTTAATTAAGGCCACTGAGCACAGTCTTTTCTGAATGTACCTTTGATCAAAAAGCGATTTTGGTAGCTCCGAGTCCAAGGTTATTGTTAATTATGCCTTTTGCGTTATTTTGGAGATACTTCCTTAGCAGCTTTCATTTTCTAACACATATTTCTTTGTATCAAACCGAGAAGTAAAGCGCCAGTTTTCATAGATTTAGCTTTAAATCTTTTCTAATATAACAAAATATTTTCTTTTTTAAATTTTTATCCCCTATTTCACCCCCTTAAGGGTTGAATTTCCATAAACAGTGAAACACGTATATTTTATTTCTAACAGAGAAGCCAAATTAAAATTTGATAGATGTAGCTTTGCAAATGCTTTCATAATGAAATAATTTCATACAACTTTTCATCCCCTATTTCACTCCCTCAGTGGGGTGAGTTTCCAAAAACAGTGAAACATATATTTTTTTATTTCCAGCCGAGAAGCTAAATTCAAATTTTCATCGATTTAACTTTTAAAATGTTTTCATACTGAACTATTTCATAAAAAATTTTATCCTCTATTTCTCGTCCTTAGGGGCTAAAGTTCCAAAAAGAGTGAACACGTAATTTATTTATTTATTTATTTTGTAACTGAGTAATCAAGTACCAGTTGTAGCCTTAAAAATGTATAAGCAGTTCTTTAATAATTATTTACATTCAAAAAAATGGTCACTCACTATTATTTCACTCCCACAGGGGTTAGATTTCCAAAAATGCTGAACACGTATTTCCTTACTTCTGGTCGAGAAACCAAATACCAATTTTCGCAGGCTACCTTCAAAATTGCCCTAATAGCACCGTATTTTCAAGAAACTTCTCGTCCCCTATTTCACCCCCTTAGGCGTGGAATTTCGAAAAATCCCTTTTTGGACGACCGCTATAGTGTAAGATCAGTACACTCCAAATTTCAAGTTTTCATCCTTAGCGATTTGGGCTGCGAGATGATGAATCAGTGACTGAGTCAATCAGTCTGGAGATTGCTTTTTATATTGCATATAGAGATTACATTAAATTGAGAATAAAAATTTTATAATTTATGACAATTAACAATGTAGTCACAGAACTAGTGGATAGTGATTTGTTTTCAGGGAAACTGAAAACAACGAATAGATGGACACCAAAAATAATAAAGAGAGGAGTAAATCAAATATGAGTTTCAAAACTAAGCATATAATATTTACAAAAGAACGTTAACAAGTAGCGTGCATTATCAATTTCCACTCATGACAGTGATATATGAACTTTTAATGCGAAGATCATTTAGATCTTAGGGTTCCTTATAGAGGGATAGAGAAATGTGTATTGGGAATTACTGGGAGCAACAGGAAAGCAAAGAAATTGGTCAAATAGCAGTCTGGAGGTGATGACGCATTCACAATCCTAACTAACTGAAGACGGGTAGGACATGCAGCCAGCTGATTAGATCGTAGATGGACAAAGGAAGGAAGTTCTTGCTGGAGTCTAAGAGACAAGAAATGACCTAGACAAGGATCTAGTAGATGGTGAGGAGATGATATTAGAAAACATGCAAACTGAACATGGTTGCATTTATATTGCGTGCATAAATGTGTAACATGCCTCTACCCAGTAGTGAAGGACTATAGTCTGTACATCATAAGCATAAACCTGATGTAAACAAACACAAACGCGATGATTGGTCAGAAGCCGTAGCACACGTACACTGGTATCATTACGGTTTTGGAAGTCGGTCCTAATTACGTATTTAATATCTCATTAATAAGCTACGTTAAATGAAACTTTAAGATATTCTGATGTATTAACAGCATCAACGTTTTCAAAAATTTCAAAAATCGTGTACAGTCACAGCCTCTACAGTGTCAAGCCGTTGCTAAGCAGTCTGAAAATGGCTAAGGCTACTTCCTGCTCCGTAGTGAAACACGCGTGTGGAACACGGTGAAAAAGGGCCGAGAAATGGCTTCTTCTTAATGTTTTTCATAAATTTACACAAAAAAATCGGATTTGAAGTTTTACGAGGGACTATATTTGTTACAAATGAGATACACATACACGATGAATGTGTAATGGAACCGGCAACGATGCAGTTCAAGGATCGCTGGGTCAAGTCTCGCTTTGGCCATTCTTTTTTCGTTCAATTTGAAATACTTACATCTCGAAATTGTATTATTGCATTATTCATAAAAAATGATGATTTTTTATGAATAACGCAGGTCTTCTTGTTTCTAATTACATATTGCGACGGCCGGGGTGACCGATCGGTTCTAGGCGCTACAGTCTGGAACCGCGAGACCGCTACGGTCGAAGGTTCGAATCGTAGCTCGGGCAGGGATGTGAGTGATGTCCTTAGGTTAGTTAGGTTTAAGTAGTTCTAAAGTTCTAGGGGACTGATGACCTCAGAAGTTAAGTCCCGTAGTGTCCAGAGCCATTTGAACCATTTGAACATATTGCACGCGAAATTCTTGTTTTCATTTGAAATTCCTAATTATCGACATTTAATGAAAGATTGTTAATAAGGCTTGCTTAATTAAGAAAACATAACAGTTTAATTTTTAGGACAAAGATGAAAAACCAAATCCTCTTTAATTGGACTATGTCCATTGTTTTATACCCACAGTTGTAGTCTCTCACGAATCAGAGTGATAAATGTTGCAGAAACATGAAAAACTATCATTTTTAGAGCATCGAGCACACCACAAAAATGCTGCATTTTTACATTTGTCACTATACCATTACAATATGAAGCCAACAGGACTTGGAGCCAAGTTAAGGGATTTGTCGCGAGAAATAACACTGTTGTTAAGCTGCCAGACGTACTGGAACTAACGCACGCAGCTTTTTCACATGACATTGCTGAACGCTGGCGGAAAATACAACAGCGCGTATTAAAAGAAGAGAAAAAAATGCGGCGTCTGGGTCGCTTCGTGGATTCTGTTGTTGATCGACTCATTATCAACGTAGCAGATGACAGTTCCGGAACTGAAACGCATTTCTCGGATTCGGATAAGGAAGGAGCTAGGAGATTACCAGACGAGTGACTGTAATTAATACCTTCAGTGGCTTCAGTAGTCAACATTATGGTACAATCCCTGTAGTATACTTCTGAATCACATATAGCTCGCTCAGAAAAATTACCCTGTGTTTAGGGTAGGAATTTTCATCACTCTTGTTTGTAACTAGAATACCATGTGAAGTGAGAACGAAAGCATTTTATGCTTTCCGTTTGGTCACCTAAGAAGCGTGTGGCAGTGCTGGAGTTCTGACGAATTCTATTGCATTCTCTTTAAAAATTAAGTGACATTCGAAGTTATATTTTTTCTTTGCTCGTCTCCTTTTTATGTCTGAACTGCAGCTCTTCCATCATTGCAAGCTAGTTGGACCAGCTGGCTGGACAGTGCTGTCCGAGTTGCATACGCCGGTAAAGCTGTTATCCCGCATTATCGCTCGCTCATGTGCATGTACCACAGCATAAAACGTATCCTTATGATCGACCTTGACTGTACTGGACACAGCTTGGCTTCCGCTCCAGGTGAAACGAAATCCAATTAGATTCCAGCAAACGCGGAAGAACACATGGAGTAATGTTTACATAAGAATGTGATGAACACAATATAAGATCAGATGATATTAACAATGTACGATACATTGGTGGAAATATTTATTGTAAAACCGTGAATTACTTTGTCTTTTTGTCTTTTGCAGCAGTTTGCTTCAGGTTATACCAGTCCCATTGATGTTAAACTATGTTGACATATTCTTGCCTTAATAATCTGACTTCTTCACGCATGTTTTCCAACAATACACAACTCTTTGTTGTTGTCGTTTGGTTTTACAATGAAACCAGTGCTTATACAGCCATTTTGAGTTGAGACATTGTAGTGAGAAGATGGGCAGGTCAGTTGAATTAACGCCAGAAAAGAAAGCTGCTAGACTTCCTTATCCGTCTGTTGGTTTCAGCAAAAGAGAGATAGCCTGTAAGACAGGATTTAATCAGTCTACGATTCGAAGTTACTGAAAAAATACAGGGAAAAAGGAAATGCTGATCGTGAGGAAGGAAGAGGTCAGAAAAGGGCGTCTACTGCCAAACAGGACAGGGTATTGAATAAGCTTTGGTTTAACGATCGTCGCCTGTCATCAACTGAACTAAAGCGAGACTGTGACATCTCAGTAACCAGTAGAACAGTATGAAATAGACTACTGGAGGCTGGACTCTCAGCCCATCGTCCTAGAAGGAAGCCTTTATTGACCAAGATAACGCGACAACAGCGACTACAATGGGCAAAGGCACATGCGACATGGACACCAGAGATGTGGAACAAAGTTATCTTTTCAGACGAGTCCAAATTTAATCTGCTTGGCTCAGATGGAAAGGTGTTCGTGCGTCGAAGAAAAGGTGAAGAATTTTTCTCATCATGCTTAACACTTACAGTCAAACACTCAAAAGGACAGATGGCCTGGGGGTGCATTTCCAGTCACGGAGTAGGTCGTTTGGACTTCATCAATGGCACTCTCAACGCAGATGCCTACATAGGCATCCTTGAAAGGAAGCATATGACAACCATTAGAGACCAGTTTGGAGATGTTTCCAATTGCATTTTTCGGGATGACTCCGCTCCTTGCCATAGAACTTTGAAGGTGAGTCCTGTGACTAATATTTGTACGAAACACGAAGCAGATTACTTTCTTGGTTAATTATCACGTACTTCTACATTTCAGGTAAAATCTTTCCTTCGCCAAAATGGGGTTCGAATATTAGAGTGGCCTGGAAACAACCCTGATCTCAATCCTATTGAGAACTGTTGAAAGGTTATGGGAAATGCTATCACCAAAAAGAAGCCACAAAGTAAACGGGAGCTGTTGGAGACCCTTCTGCTTGTGTGGTTTCATGAACTGAGTTAATTCTTTCAATGCGTTCACGATGCCATGCGATGATTAAGGCGCGTGGTGGAGCAACAAAGTATTAAATGCAACAGTGTGTTCATATGAGGCAATACAAACACTAAAATCCATCAGTGTTATGTTACAACATTAATATGCAGTGTTTCTTTCAACATCAGCATTCATATTTCAGAATAGCAAACAGATTTACACTCATTTTTCAAGAAAGTGTTACATTATAAAAAACAAACATTTTTATAGAAACAGAAATTAAGAATAAAAAGAAATTGAAAAAAAAGATTGTGTATATTGATTTCTGATAGAAATCAAGTGAAATCAGGCAAATTTAGCTCAGTTATTCAATGATTGTAACAAAAATTGTCAATTGTAAGAGGTGATGCAATAAATATTTCCACCACTGTATGTGTAGGGTGTTTATGTCACACTTTCTGGAATCGGACAAAGTTCCTTGAAACTCAAAGCAAAGTGGCTCTACGTGTCAATCGTTGTTCTATTTGTATACTCTTGCGTTTATATCACATTACTGCACGACGTAATAACAAGAGTCCTTGGTGTTACAGAGCTCGCACTCGTAGGCAACTCTGTTTCTGCAAGGTCACACTGCGTGCCTCCCTAGCGAATGTGCGCACGCTTCTGTGACAGCTCACGTCAACTTGTTCCGCATGACTGGCAACTGGCTACCTGACGTCAGCTGCTGTTGTTCAGCTATGGTTACAACACTCACGAAGCTAAATGTTGACAAAATGGCGCTAAGGACATGGAATTTGTGGGTTCACCAATGGTGCATGTCGATCGATACGAGAACAGATACCACCCGTGTGAGGTACCGCAACTTGTGGTTACGCATCTCTGGTCTCAACAATAAGTTAAGCGGTTGCTTGTTTTCAGCGCTTTAGCTCGAAAGTCGTTAGAGCAGAGTCATCAGACGTGGCGGGTAGCAAACTGTCGCTCAGAGGAGCAGTTGACTGGTATCAGAGAAGTGCACTGATTTTTACAGTCGCATCCCGTGTGAAATAAAATAATGATACAGAACAGTAATTCGCAAGTAGCAAATGTCGTCGAAGATTGAAGCATTCATGGAACTTAAAGTTTTATGTTTATCTAATGGCATAATTTTGTTACTACAGTTCAATAATCGGTTCCATAAAGGATGTAACAAACTAATAGTTACATTCCAGTCAGTTGCGCTTAATCAAATCCATCCAATCGATTATCATAGAATAGTAGTCAAGAAACAATCAGTTATTGACAAGGAGATGAGTAATTATGTGTAAACGAAGTGCGCAAGGGAAGACCTCACTAATTGACGTCGAGTACCTACACTACTGCATATGTTATGCCGTCTTCACAAGGCAATGTCAAAGTGCTAAATGACTAGTTTAGGAGTAACAGTTTGGGAAAATTCACGTCGCGGAGTCTCTACGAACGTGCAGGGCAATACCTAGCATGTCACACATTCTGAACGAGTATGCGAATGTGAACCATTGAAATGGAAGAGTGCGAAATGCTTCTCGTTTCGGGACATAGAGAGCATCATGGCTGCTTGCACAAGGGAAGAATTGTGTGTATCGATTGATGCGTTTCAAGAAGAACGGTTCCCGTACAACGTCAAAAGTACAAATTACCACTGTCGCGCAGAGGCTCAATGCTGTATCTTTGACAAAGCGGAAAGCTAGCTTACACTTCCATTTCGCGTAAATCGCACGCGTCGGCTGGAATTGCTGCGATAGCATATGATCACATCGCGTTGTGCGTGCCGTATGGTGCAGACCATATCAACGTTAGCACGTTTAATGCCGCGTCCCGTCAAAGGTGGCTTTAGATCTGGCTTCTTGAGACGAGAGAATGAAACAACGTTAAGACCTATCGCAATGTGTTTATAAAGCATTTAAGAAAACAAATACGTTTGTTAAAAAACCAAGTCACAAAACTGATACAGTGTTACGCAATTTCGTGATAATTACCTTGTTTTCCATACAGCCAACAACATTAATCATCCATTAAGTGGAGAATCTAGCCAACGATAAAGTGCGCCTTTCACAATAAAGTTTATATCCCTTTGTAACTACTTAATTCAAACGGTTCTCAGGTCGGGACATATTGATTATAGTTGGACATCACCTACTGAAACATAATGGTTTCAAATACAGCCGCAGGTTAATGACTGCTCTCCTTTTACTTGGAGGAAATATCGCATCATTCTCAATGACGTGCGTCAAATGTATCTGTTTTCTTGTACGAGCAGCCGTTAAAAGAAGAACTACGAACAGTTTTATTTTCTCCCAGTTTGCTGGCTTGCAGCATCAAGATACGGCTGTTGATAGCTGAAGTCTATCGAGATAAGATTTGACAACGTGAGTGACAAGAAATTACGTCGGTCGTGCATTAACGCAGAACGCTTAATGCCTTGTACGCTTACAAAGAAAATATCTTGCTGGCTAATGGGCGTTCCTTTTCATTTTGACATATCGGCTGCTTTGAAATGAGCAGTAAGACTAAAGCTTCGGACAATGCCTTCCCCCTATTTCTGGCATCAGTACGCCCAGAAAGGTGTAAGATGGGGAGAGGAGAAACAGACAATAAGAGGCGAGGTGGGTGTACAGCAGGTAGAAAGAACCGACCCTGATCTCTACCTTTTGCCCACAGAGTTATAAGTGACAGAATGAATGAATCTCACAAAATGATGCTTAAGCTTATGTCCACCACACTCTTTCTTCATTTTCAAAAATGTGAAAATTAATGTCTCTTCCGACGATAGTGACAACTGGGGACAGTGTGCGAAAAGCCTTCAAATGGCTCAAATGGCTCTGAGCGCTATGGAACTTAACTTCTGAGGTCATCAGTCCCCTAGAACTTAGAACTACTTAAACCTAACTAACCTAAGGACATCACACACATCCATGCCCGAGGCACTATTCGAACCTGCGACGTAGCGGTCGCGCAGTTCCAGACTGTATCGCCTAGAACCGCTCGGTCACCCACCCGGCAAACAATGTGAAACAAGACTCATTGGACAATGACATGCTTCCATTGCTGCATACTCCAGGTTTTATGGCATCCACACGCGAGTGCCAACAATTTGCCCACGTTCGAATTTACGAAGCTCCGACGTAATGCACAAGCAACTACACAGAATGCTTTTCTGACCAAGACGGACAGCTGCAACGTACTGACGACACTGCACAGGCGAATCTGGACGTCAAATACAGCAGCGCAACCTGCAGGCTTGGTTAGCACCTGCATTTATTTTCAGACACGCATTTCCCTCGGTGTTTCCATATTTTTGTCCAACCCCTATAGTTACTATTTTAGGTCATCCACTTTTACTATTAACTCCTTTTACTAAACGCAGTTCTTACTGACTCTGGATCAGTCTCGCTGTTCGTTGATTATAGCTTGGTCCGCAAACCGTACAGGGAAGTTATTCGAAACTTAACCGATTTCTTCATTTTCACCTTCTCGAAAATGGCAGAAACTGCGACATCCCTCTTAAATGATTTGCACAAGCGTTGAACAACTTAGAATAAATGGTTGTTCAATAATTTTAAAAGCTATTTTTTACACCATGGTACCTTGCTCGGTCTTTTTGAAAAGAGCAGTTGTCTGAAAGCTAAAGGAAAGTTTTCTGAAAAACATGAGGTCTTTGACGCCATTTTACCTAACCTAAGGCAGAAATTTTGCCTTATGATTTTCTGCTAGAACTTGAATATTTCCAGTGTCCTAAGTCAGCAGCAATTCCTCAGTCTCAGAAAAATTAAATCACAAGATTCTTCATAATAAAAGTAGTTTCATCATAACTGCCAACCTTTAAAAGCAAAAAATCAGGAGATCCAGTTTCAAAAATCAGAAGGTTCGAATGGTCAAGAATAGCGGCTCATTTTAAGTACTGTCCGAGACAACTGATGTCTTTCCCTACGACGTCACAAAACTATATAAAGGATATGAAAACATAAATGAAACGGCTAGAACTACCCAGAACTTTAATTCCGTACCCACTATCAGTAGCGTAGCCCAGGTAATCGCTACTATGCTGGGATGTTTTTCGGTTTTAATTGTAAAACTGTATTGCTGCAAAACTATATCCGCCATGTAGTTCGTGACAAACACAGGAAAATTGTAAACATACGCTCGCGACCGTAGCACCTACTTTCGCCTCATAAGATTTCACACATTATATCTCCGTATGTTCCGTATTAACTGGCATTGCACTTTTTTTGGGGAAGCTATGTCATTAAAGGAATCTGTAAAATTCACCTAATCTGAACAGGTGATTCGCATGGTCAGCGCAACTTTTTGGCAAATTGTGTTGTAAAGTAAACGATGTAAAACGGAAATCAGAATTTATCACCTCATGAGTTTCATTTCATTTTTTATTGTTATTCACGCACTTAACTTTTTCTTGCTGTTTTTTTTTTTTTTGTATCCACATGTTTTGAAACATAGCTTTATCCAGTACGTCGTTTGCAAATGTCATGGCGGCAAACAGCACAAAATGTAAACAACGGCTCATCCCTAGACGCCATAAATCACGGGGACTGTTGCAGATATTACTTCAAGAAAAGAGAGTTGCATTTTTTTGCCGTAATGAAAAACAAAACACCGAATGAAAACACTATGAGTATGACGAATTACATACACGAGAAATAACCGCTTATACAAAAACAAAAAAATGACACTCGTAATCATCCACTCTAAAAATTTATACTGATTAAAAAAACATTGAATAGTAACCAACTTCACTTGCGCACAGTGACAACACAAGCCGTAACAGTGCAATACTGAATACTAATAGTTTACATTAACATATTTACGTTTCTTTAAGACTGGCGTGAAATAGGAAAAATAGTAGTTACGAGAACTGCTTAAAGAAAGACCGAATATTGCTATTAAAATTTTATTGTTTATATATAGTAACGTATTGTCCTTGCTACTACAAAGTATTTGATCGGGCGAACATCTGCAACGGAGGAAAGTATTTATAAAATAAAAATACGCTTTAGTTGCCAGTAATTTTCTTAATTTATTGCACAATCATTTTCGAAGCTTCAAGCTTCATCTACAGGTGCCACCAAATAATTATGAGAACATAAATATGTGAAACTCTGGCCAATCAGTCACGTTGGATCACACTCATCTCAAGCTTTAAGCTTCTAAACTCGTCATGGAATACATTAAGAAAATTGCTGGCAACTGAAGCGGATTTTTATTCTATAAATCCTTGCTACTAATCGTTATAAGCAGTCTTGAGCGTTGAGACGTCTATATCCCATATTTTTTTAGTGTTTTTTTTATTTTTGTTTTTTTATTTGGCCTTTGAGTGTGTACTCAATTTAGCCATCGGCAACATATAGTGACAATGTACACATAATTGAATAAACAAATACAGAAATGCATATTTACAAGAATAAAAAGCTTAACTGTTACAGGTTTGTACATAATGTTTTAAAAATTGAATTGAATTGAATTGGAAAATAATTAAAAGTGCCTTGGCTTACAATTCACACCAATTCTGAAATATCTTCATCAGCAAGACATATTTATAATTTACGTACACCATTAAAACCTACAGATTGTGTCCAGTACTCTTGATGAAGTTAACTATCACTTTATATAGACGAACGTCTTTAGCACACAAAAGAGAAGAAGCTGATTGAGGAAGATGGTAGCCCATACTCAGCAATGTCTTCAGAAAGACCAACCGTCCACGGTCAAATTTGGGGCACATAAATAAGATGTGGTTAACATCAGCTTCCGACTCAGGATCACACTCACATGCTGGCGAACTGTAAACGTTGATCCGATGTAGATGTTGTGGGAAAGAGGCATGTTTGAGGCAGAGTCTTATGATGGTAGAAATCGTGGATCGGTCCAGATGTGTCCTCATGAACCACGGCTGTGAAGGAATCCGAGGTTGTAGCACTGCGTAATAACCGCCTTTTGTCTGTTGAGAAGCATTCCACATTTCCTGCCATTGTTTTCTTGCGTGATCCTTGACTTCACGTAAGTAGTTTGTATAAGGAAGGTGCAGATCCAGGACGGTGCCTAAGGTTGCCGCTTGTTTGGCTAATGCATCAACTTCATCATTATAGAGGATATCAGAATGGGAAGGTACCCACAACAAATGGATCGTCCGGCCCGTGCGTGTGCTGCGAATATATTCAGATATCACATCCAAGATATAACTGTTGGTTGTTTTGATCCATCGACTGTACTGAATGTTTTTAAGAACGCTTTGCGAGCAGATACTATCAATATCTTGGGGAAGTAAGTGCTAGAGACAAACTTAAGTGCTTCCAAAACTGCCACTGTCTCCACCGTAAAAATAGAAGTGCTCGTAGGCAGTTTGAAGGTTTTGCGGATCTGGATCTGAGGGCAGAAAAAAGCGCATCCTCTACACTCTTCTTGCGGAATTTTGGAGCCATCGGTATACACACAGAGAAAACCCGGCCATTGTGCTTGAGCGAGACGATTGAAGCCAACGTTGACATTAGTACTGTCCAGCCAGGTCGTACTTAAATTATGGACTGGGATCTGGGAGCAGAGCGTTTGAAGATCATATGCAAGAACAGGTAGATACGCTGAACGTCGTATAGAATGTATGACAGGTGACCAAGTGTCAAAGCTGGCACAAACGGCTGGCACTTTATTCCTTCTGTGGGATGCAATCCACAGTCGATAAATGCAGTCTCTACTTTGATAGACGGAACTGTCCATAATGGCCATGCCTTGAATGTAGAATTTGTCCGATAACATTTGGCGCCTAATGCTCAAGGGCATCTCCCCTGCTTCTATTAAAAGGACGTTGGTGGGCGTCGATCGCATGGCTCCAAGACAGGTACGAATGGCTCTATATTGAAGAGTATCTAATTTGGAGAGATGAATCTTTGACGCAGTGTGGTAGAATTGACAGCCATAGTCTAATCGAGATCGAATTATCCCTCGGTACATGGTGAGTAAAACACACTGGTGCGCTCCCCACCAGATACGAGTGAGTGAGATGATTACATTTAAACCTTCTTCACACTTCGTAACGCTGGATCGGATGTGGGGCGCCCAGCTTAACCGAGAGTCATAAATCATCCCCAGAAATCGAACGTGAGATTTTATTTGGAAGGTGCACTCGCCACAGGTAATGTGATCTTCAGCGCGAGCTGTCGTCGACTTGGAGAAGGGAACGACTGCTGATTTCTCAGCCGAGATCTCCAGCCCATTGATAGAGAGCCACTCATCGATGTGTGCGATGGTTGTGGTTAATGCCGTTTTGGCCTGAAGGTATGAAGCAGCAGTAGAATAAACACATATATCATCAGCATACTGTAGGATTTTTGTGGGGGGAGTAATTTTGCGTTCTAGGTCGTGCGTATATAGAGTA
Organism: Schistocerca serialis cubense; assembly: GCF_023864345.2. NCBI lineage: Eukaryota > Metazoa > Arthropoda > Insecta > Orthoptera > Acrididae > Schistocerca > Schistocerca serialis. Next base: position 1,175,815,873 of record NC_064638.1, read on the forward strand.
TACAGGAGAGGACTTAAAATTGCACCTTGCGGCAAGCCCTGGGAGACATCAAAAGGTCCGATCATGGTACCTTTGAAACGGACGTAGATCGTTCTTTGAGTAATCAGGGTACTGATACCGTAGATCATCCGTGAAGGAATTTCGAATCCTGCCAGCTTGCCCAAGAGTATCGGTATTTGTACGTGATCATATGCACCCTTGACGTCAAGAAAAGCTGCCACTACTGTCTCTTTCGTTTGAAAGGCTGACGTGATATCCATATTAAGCAAAAACAGGTTATCCATGGTCCCTTTGCCTTTTCTGAAGCTGTATTGACTTCGAGGCAACAAATTAGTTTTTTCAGGCCACCATTCTAGTCTCCTTTTTAGTGTTACCGAATAGCGAGAAGCTTCCGGAACTCGGAGAAAAATGCTACCGACCAAATCACCTTCTTCTCCGTTCCAAGAGCAGCAGAAGTAACTAATTGTGTTTCCTTATGCATCACATAAATTATTTTGAAACATTACTACAACCCTCAATAATTCTGTAGTGGAACGTTTATGCCGTAGCAAAGTTCACATTATTTAGAAAACATTGGAATATGAATATCAAAACTATCTTGAAATTTTATGTTGAAAATTTGTGTGCAATATTTCGTGTTTTTCTTTGTCATGAGAATAAATGTTTCTAATACCAATTTGTTACGTTTTTCTCCATATTTGCCATCCTGATAAAATAACTCTTCGAACAGAAATTTAGCTTTGAATATGTCAGGTTCACGCGAAAACAAGGAGGATCTTTTTAGGTTCATGGAACCATGTGTCACTCTTCAATGAGTTTCAAAATAGGTAAATTTAAAATGTGTGTGGTAGTGAAAGAGCATTACTTAACATAATGGAAGTCATTTCTTGATCTTTTATTTTTCAGTTATATGCTGCCGGAAAGATAAACTACAACAGCCTCATGGACTATGTTCTGTGGCACCAGGATATAACATGTGCATATTATGGAGTTGTAGTGTTAGTGATTTGTTTCAGTCATCGGCTATCGGATGGCGCTCAGTAGACCTCTCGGTGAGCCCTCTGTTTGACTCTGCAGGCTGTAACTGTACTGAGTTTAGAGGTTAACAGTGTTACAGCATTCATTCTAGGGTACTACCATCCCCCAGCGACGAGTACGTACTCCTGCTGAACAACTTCAGCTATTTGAATGGAGTCACATTGTGGACATACAATAAGCTGGATTGACGTATCGAGGGACTGCTGTACATGTTGGGCTCGCACCCATTGTCTAGGTTCTGGACGTCCGTGTACAGTCAGCTCAGAATGGCGTGCTCGGCAAATGCACGGACTGCAGGGCATGTGGGGGGAGAGCCGTACTGGTGGGGGCTTTAAGAAAAATGCAAAGAGCTCAAGAGCCGGAGCGGAAGTGCCATTCTAAACTGAAGCCTACGCTCACATTTTTTCGTAAATAATAAGTGGCCCCCTCCGTGCACGTGTTAGTATCTAAAAAGAATTTCGCCAAAAATGCAGCGACTTATTTCACCTGGCTTGTTAGCCATTTGTAACTTTCAGGAAGTGTCATGAATGGCGAATTTTCAGTAAAACATACGCATTTCTGTTGCTGCCATGCTAAAATTTGCGTCTTTTGCCAAAACATAGCGAAATTTACACTGTCTCACCTCGTTAGTATGTCGTGCTGACACAATTGCAAGAGAATTCCGAAACGGTAGTTTATGAGTGTATTAAGTGAGGAGCTGAGGAAAAGTAAGGTCAGTATTTTATGAACAAACACGTCCTCACTAAAAAATACATATGTAATGTCTTCACTTACGTTGTTCCAAGACCCGTAGCATTTCTCGTTTCACCAGCTATCGATGGCCCTACAAAATTACATTCTTTCGTCAAAAAAGTCTGTAGTTAGTGGAATAATACTGTAGATAATGAAGTTTTGAATAATACCCATATGGCAAAATACTCTCCTCATTGTGTGCTATCATTTGCCAAACTGTCATTTCGCTATCTTATACCATTTAAGAACTATGAGGAATGATGTGGATATTTCACTCTGGCTTTATCGCAGCCGCAGCGCGATCGCACGTGAGTGTGCTAGCCACGTCGGATCAGTTTTCTTGAGACTGGTGACAGATAGAGACCTCCACCCAAGACCTAAGAAAAATTCAACATTTTAGCTAAATTCATATGCAGCAACATATTATGTAATATGCACCAAACGCAAAATCACAGCGACCCCCATTTTTCACTGAAACTTTTTGGAATTTCGCGCAATGTCTTACTTCCACGTAAATATCACAATAACTGTGACCATTAACGAAATGATGGGCACGTCATAATGAACCTGACATATAAAGCTACAAGTAAAGCAGAAATGATTTTTTTTACCTAATTGTTGCAGTAAAATCGTTTGAGAAAAAGTGCGGCACGTGCGCCTAGATTCTATCATCGCCGACTGGCCTCCCCTTCCAAACAAACGAATGAACTCTCCCAGCGCTTTGGACGAAAACTAGTCACTGCGCATCGTTTACTGTACCTCGCGCAGACTTTTACTACAGACGCATGTCCAGATCGACGAATTGTGCGAGCAGCATGCCCAAATGAACATCATCCAGGGACGAAATCCAGGCACGTGTTGCACCTGCTTTGTCGCCAACGACGATTGGGAACAGTTTGCTTGTAGCAGGACTAAGATCAGGGAAGCTTCTGGCCAGGCTACCACTGACACCGAGATACCACCAAGCTCAGCTACTGTGGAATCTCGCTCTGTTGTCTTCAATGATGAGAGTAAGTTCAGTGTGTATATGACTGATCGGCGTACATGTGTACAGCGTAGCCCTGGTGAACGGGCTCTTTTCGAGTGCATTTGGCCACGACACACAACTCCCGTCTCAGGCTTCACGGTATGGCAGGCCATCAGCTACAATTCGGGCTCACAATTTATGTTTCTGCAAGACAAGGTAACCAGTGCCGACTACATTGCACAGGTTGTTATCCCTGAAATACTGGCATATCTTCAACAAGAAGATGATGTGGGAAAATCGAACACTTAAATCTTCCCTTGCAAGCTCTGATTTCTCTTATTTTATTATAATGAACATCTCTCCCTACGTAGGTGGGTGCCTGCAAATTATTTTCACACTCTCAGGAGAAAATTGAAATTTCGTGAGAAGATTCCACCTCAACGAAAAACGCCGTTGTTTTGATGATGTCCACCCCAAATCCTGCATCATTTCAGTGACACTCTCTCCCCTATTTCGCAATAATACAAAACGTGCTGCCCTTCTTTGAACTTTTTCAATGTACCCCGTCAATCACATCTGGTAAGGATCCCACACCACGCAGCAGTATTCTAAAAGAGGACGACAAGTGCAGTGTAAGCAGTCTCCTTAGTAGAGATGTTACATTTTCTAAGTGTTCTGCCAGTAAATCGCAGTCTTTGGTTTGCTTTCTCAACAACATTATCTATGTGATCGTTCCAATTTAAATTATTCGTAATTGTAGTCCTAAAGAATTTAGGTGAATTTACAGCTTTTAGATTTGTGTGACTTATCGTGTAAAAGAAATTTAGCGAAGTCTTTTTGGTGTTCATGTGGATGGCTTTCCACTTCTCATGATTTAGAGTCAACTGCCACTTTTTGCACCACACAGATATCATGTCTAAATCATTTTGCAATTTGTTTTGATCACCTGACGACTTTACATGGCCGTAAATGACAGCATCATCTGCTAACTGTATAAAAGGACTGCCCAGATTGTCTCCTAAATGGTTTACGTAGATGGAACAACAGAACACTTCCTTGGGGAACGCTTCTGTTTTACTCGATGATATTCCGTCAATTGTTACGGACTGTGAGCTTTCTGACAGGAAACTACGGACCCAGTCACGCAACTGAGACGATACTCCACAGGTACTTAATTTAATTAGAAGCCGCTTGTGAGGAACGATGTCAAAAGCCCTCCGGAAATCTAAAAATATAGAATCAATTCGACGTCCCCTGTCGATAGTACTCACTATTAAAAACAGCTAGTTATGTTGCATAAAAACGATTTTTTCTGAATCCTATTTCCTTTCTTAAGTGTAGGTGTGACTTGTGCCACTTTCCAGTCTTTGGGTTTAAATGGTTTAAATAGCTCTGAGCACTATGGGACTTAACATCTGTGGTCGTCAGTCCCCTAGAACTTAGAACTACTTAAACCTAAATAACCTAAGGACATCACACACATCCATGCCCGAGGCAGGATTCGAACCTGCGACCGTAGCGGTCACACAGAGTTTGAGTATGCGTCTTTCTACGAGCGAGCGGTTGTACGAGGGTTGGAACTTTAATAGTGGCAACTATTTATCTACAGCTCGTACAAAAGAGATACGTGTTTCAAAGTTTTCCTGACCTTCAAAGTAGTCTCCAGCACTGTGTACAACCCGTTGCCAGCGATGTGGAAGTCGTAGGAATCCTGCCTCGGGCATGGATGTGTGTGTTGTCCTTAGGTTAGTTAGGTTTAAGTAGTTCTAAGTTCTAGGGGACTGATGACCACAGATGTTAAGTCCCATAGCGCTCAGAGCCATTTGAACCATTTGGAAGTCGTAGGATACTCTTAGCAGTGCCAGTTGTGTTGACAGTTCGAGTAGCGCGGTCTATTGCCCGACGAATTTGTAGCAGTTCTGAAGCGCATGCCGTGAAGTGTTTCCTTCAGTTTAGAAATCGAGTTGAACTTACGAGGGCTTAAGTCAGGAGAGTGCAGCAGGTGGTATAGCACTTAGCAGCCCCATCAGCCAAACAAATCAGTAACAGTTTGCACCGTACGTGCTTGAGCATTGTCGTGCAAAATGATGGCAAGGTCCTGAAGGAAGTGTCATCACTTCTGTCTATAAGCTGGTCGAGGGTTGTATCCCAAAAATGAACAGCATGTATGTGTTTCCTAACTGAAACGCAATTTATGAAATGAATTTTAACATGCTTTGTAATGGGTCACTCTCAGCAGGGAAATATTATGGGAAGTTAGTTGTTTTTTATGTTTGTCGGAAAGTAAACTTGTTACGTCAGAGTCCACGTCATGGGCACTCCTTACAGTGTGGATCTTGTGCAAGATGAGAATTATGTTCATGTAAGGCCAAGTCACATTTTTGGTGGTACAGTAGAAGCTAGGTATGTGGGGAGAAAAATTACACTCCAAATTGCACCAACTTTCTCAACCTAAATCATCTGAAATTAAATACAGTGTTCTCGTAATAAACGAAGCTAATGGAGCGTTCTCGCAGACGTCGACACTATTGTTTCACCGACATCGACAGTCTATAAGACTGTCCACATCAAATTAGGTTGAACTTTTGTAACCCATGTTGTTGTTGTGGTCTTCAGTACTGAGACTGGTTTGATGCAGCTCTCCATGCTACTATATCCTGTGCAACCCTCTTCATCTCCGAGTAACTAGTGCAACCTACATCCTTTTAAATCTGCTTACTTTATTCATCTCTTGGTCTCCCTCTACGAGTTTTACCCTCCACACTTCCCTCCAATACTAAATCGGCGATCCCTTGATGCCTCAGAACGTGTCCTACCAACCGATCCCATCTTCTAGTCAAGTTGTGCTAGAAATTCTTCTTCTCACCAATTCTAGTCAGTACCTCCTCATTCTTCTGTAGCACCACATTTCGAAAGCTTCTAATCTCTTCTTGTCTAAACCATTTGTCGCCCATGTTTCACTTCCATGCATGGTTACATTCCATACAAATAATTTCGGAAAAGGCTTCCTGACACTTAAATCTATACTCGATGTAAATAAATTTCTCTTCTTTAGAACGCTTTCCTTTTCATTGCCGGTCTACATTTTATATCCTCTCTACTTCGACCATCATCAGTTATTTTGCTCTCCAAATAGCAAAACTCATTTACTACTTTAAGCGTCTCATTTCCTAATCTAATTCCCTCGGCATCACCGGATTTAATTCGACTACATTGCATTATCATCGTTTTGCTTTTGTTGATGTTCATCTTACATCCTCCTATCGAGACACTGTCCATTCCGTTCAACTGATCTTCCAGGTCTCTTGCTGTCTCTGACAGAATTACAATGTCGTCATCAAACCTCAAAGTTTTTATTTCTTCTGCATAGATTTTAATACCTACTCCGAACTTTTCTTTTGTTTCCTTTACTGCTTCCTCAATATACAGATTGATGAAGATCGGGGATAGGCTAAAGCCCTTTCTCACTCCCTTCTCAACCACTTCTTGCCTTTCGTGCCCCTCGACTCTTATAACTGCCTCCTGGTTTCTGTACAAATTCTAGAATTTGAGAGTATTCTAGTCAACATTGTCTACAGCTTTTTCTAAGTCTACAAATGCTAGAAACGTAGGTTTGCCTTTTCTTAATCTGTCTTCTAAGATAAGTCGTAGGGTCAGTGTTGCCTCGCGTGGTCCAACATTTCTACGGAATCCAAACTGATCTTCCCCGAGGTCGGCTTCTACCAGTTTTTCCATTCGTCTGTAAAGAATTCGTGTAAGTATTTTGCAGCTGTGACTTATTAAACTGATAGTTCGGTAATTTTCGCACCTGTCAACACCTGCTATCTTTGGAATTAGAATTATTATATTCTTCTTGAAGTCTGAGGATATTTCACCTCTCTCCTACATCTTGCTCACCAGACGGTAGTGTTTTGTCAGGGCTGGCTCTCCCAAGGGTATCAGTAGCTCTAACGGAATGTTGTCCACTCCCGGGGCCTTGTTTCGACTTAGATCTTTCAGTGCACTGTCAAATTCGTCACGCAGTATCATATCTCCCATTTCATCTTCATCTACGTCCTCTTCTATTTCCACAATATTGCCCTCAAGTACAGCGCACTTGAATAGACCCTTTGTAAGCCATTATCTACTGAATTTCATTGAAAACTAAGTAATAATTATGTAAAATTCTAGCTCATAATCTTGTCATTAACATCAGTCATTGTTACCTAGACTAGGATCCTGCACCTTCCCAAATATTAAAAAAAAACGAATTTTATTAATCTGTCAAAAAATATGTTTCAGAATTCACGCCTGTTTTGTTTTCTTGAAAAGTTGTCTAAATTGTTCAGTAATGATGCCTCAGTAAGTTAGCCCATTTTGATCTTAACAGCAATCAGAAGCAGAAACAATAATTATGGTTATTTCAGTATAAATTTCAGTCACCAGTTGCAAATAAATTTTATTTGACTGAAATATATCCTGAAATAATAACACTACAGCCTCTGAAAATTTTAGCTATTAATAAAATAATGAATAAATAGAGTTTTAATTAAAGTACTAGTAAAACAATTTTAATATATGATATTGGCAAAATAAAACTATACTTCTTGTACCTTTTATATCATGATTTACGTTGCGGCAGCGTTTTCCTTAGCTTGCTTGATAGCTCATATTTCAGCGTTACAGCCGCGCTTACTTTTGATTGCTTTTAATTCAAGCAAACAATTCCATATTGAATAAAATATCCTCAGTTTTCAAGCCGCGTCAATTCGAATAAAATTCTCGAGGCTTTAGAACACATAGTTCACAATCAACTTATCAGTTACATAACTTCAAATAACATTCAGGATGAATACCAATCTGGCTTCCGGGAAAATTGCAGCATGATGACTGCTTTTATAAAAGTGACTGACGAACTGAAACCAGCTATCGACAAACAATAGGCGAATATTACGTACTTCTTGGCTTTCAGCAAAGCTTTCGACACTGTCGATTTCTGTATTCTACTTGCTAAGCTGAAAAGTAAAAATTTTTCTTCAGGTGATATACAACGGTTACACTCTCACCTTACATACCATAAGTAATGTGCAGTGATCCGAAAAAAGAGGTCACAATGGAATAATGTAGTATCAGGGGGTCCCACAAGTATCACTAATGGGTCCATTAGTTTAGTCACTACATGTTAATGATGTGTCGACTGCTATCTCCCATTGCAAATATCATCTATACGCTGATGCGCAATCACCAGATTGCTTGCGTTTCACATGGGTTACGTTTCAAACATATGTCGTTCTGCGCCCATTCTAATAAAACAAGTATGTCAGAATTTACGTTCTGGATGGCTATGCACAGATTTGTTGGGCTTGTACTTAGGTAAGTGAAAGCGAAACAAATCTGCGCATAGCCACCCGGAACGTAAATGCTGACTTATTTGCTTTATTAGAATTGGTGCAGAACATAGGTTTGAAATTTAACCCATCTAAAACGCAAGCAATCTTAGACGCTCACAGAAGACTTATTACTCTTCAGTTTAGAGAATGTTTCCCACCCCTAAACCTAAGCAGCACAGAAATCACATTTTCTTCTTCTACAAACAATTTGGGGATAATTGTGGACCGTCACCCAGACTGGACCGATCACACAACTGCAGTCTGCAAGAGGGTGTCAGCATTACTTCATTCATTACAGAAATATAAAAAAGTATTTCCTCTCCAGCTTAAAAAGAAACTCACAGAACCACTAATACTCCCCATCCTTGATTATGATGATCCTAACGCGCCAATAAGCGTAGAGATTATCATACCCTGTATTTACTCTACTGTCTTCTCAATCATTGAACTCCTTCCTAATTATCTTAAACCCTTACTATCTGAACAACACAGCAGAACTACTCGTTCACAACAAAGTAAAATACTCTCTGTATCACCACACAACACTTACATGTTTTCTAAATCATTTTCGTTATCAGGAATCCGACTTTGTATCTATCTTCCTCAAAATATTAGAGAAATTAAAACCCTTTGAAACTTCAGAAGACTGCTAATGGCCCCTCTTCCATCACAGTGCAGCTCACTCTACCAAACCTCCCTCCCCCAACACTTTTCCTTCCAATTGCCTGCAGAGTTCTCTATTGAAATTCTCTTCAATCCTCTTCTCTTTCATTATCCACCTCACTTCTTCTAATACTAAACAAGGCTTCAAAAGCGCTAAATTAATTAATATCATTCTTAATGCATCCTTTATTTTATTATTATTATACTTACTATTATTGCTATTATTACAAATTATTACTTTTGTTAATAATGGAAATTATTATTATTATTGAGCTTTTTATGTAATAACTAATTAATATAATTCTTAATTCCTCCATTATTTTGTCATCGCTGTTTATTAGTAGTAGTAGTAGTAGTAGCAGCAATAGTAGTATTGCTAATTATTATTTTTATTAATAATGCAAATTATTATTATTGTGACTTATGTAATCTTTTTTATATGTGTTTCTGCACGTTAAATGTAAGAGAGGACCTTAAGGTCCTAATATGATCAGTCTAAATAAGCTGTAAATAAATAAAATAAATAAATAAAAGTGCTGTGGGAGTTTGATATTCCTACTACCTCAAGGGATGAGGATGGGGATAAGAAATGTCCTAAAACAACCTGTTGGTTGTTTCGTCTCTGTATTTATTTGACTTGGAATACTTTAAAGGCATGAAGCGCAGTTTGTCTCTTATTTTAGGCTGATCAATTTGTTAACTAGATCGCGAGAATGAACACTACAGCGAGCCAATAATTTTGTTTCGGGAACTAGGATCGTGCTACACGGCTGAATATCACAGATATATTTTAACATCCTCTCTGGATGCCGTATGGTGTAAAACAGCAGAGAATGAGACATATTTGTTAGCTATAAATATGACAGACGCTTACGCGGTGAAAGCCGCGGATAAAAGGCTAGTTAGTAACAAACATCAAACAATGGAAACTCCAGGATGAAATGTAACTATATTGTGAAAAGGAAAGTTGCTACTTACCATATAGCGGAGATGATGAGTCGCAGATAGGCACAACAAAAACTATCACAAATTATCTTTCGGCCAGTAAGGCCTTCGTCAGAATTAGACGGCAAACACACACACAGCCAAACGCAACTCACACACAAAGTAACAAACGGTGTCACGTGCAGGTGCGAAGTTTTCATGCGTTTCTCACAACTCAGTAAGTGCTCGGAACGCAAGTCATCATTTTAATTAAAAACTGTTTTATCCATTTTGGCAGTCGCGTGACGCCCATTGGTTAAGACAGTTAACAGTGACCAAGTACGTGTTGCATCTACGGGGAGCTTCCAGGTGTTTAACCGAGTAGATGTTTCCACATTATCCACAATATTTCCACGACTGACCCTGTCGTGTTGCTCATGTGCTGTTGTTGTTTGCTCGTTGCCTGGGCTCCAGCTTGGCTGAACATCCGGAAGTATAACCAATCACGCCGAGAAAACTTGGGAGATAACATCATATTCCATTTGTTTGAGTAAAGCCGCCGCAAGAATCATGGTGATCAGCAATCGAGACAAACAAAACCGAAATAATCGGACTACGGGCGACGTAAATACGCTGCTGGGCCGAAACTGAAATAAGTACTACTCGCACATAGGATTCGAGAAGCTGCAGCACTGCAATACACGGAGCAGAGCACAGAGCAACGAACCTTGTGAGGAGGGCAGCGAAACCGCAACCAGCAGCAGACACAGCAGAGCCGCACGCGCCATCAGCAGTACGTAACGCTGCCACAGCCACAGCCGACGGTCAGCGCCCACTCTTTGCTGCACGCACGACTGCGCCAGGGACCTTCTCAGCCTTATCGCGACCCATGTTGGAGGCAGCTGATGGCGCGATACGGCACGACAGCGCCAGCGATAGACGTACGGTGGGCGGCGCCTCTGATGGGCAGGTACGGCAGGCAGCGTCGCATTTCTACATCCACGTGACTACCGTGCGATTTGAGCTAAGTGCCTGGCCAAGAGTTCATCAAACCACCTTCAAGCTACACTGAAGCGTCAAAGAAACTGGCAATGGAATGCGTATTCAAATACAGAGATATGTAAACAGGCGGAATACAGCGCTGCGGTCGGCAACGCCTATATAAGACAACAAGTCTCTGGCGCAGTTGTTAGATCAGTTACTGCTGCTACAGTGGCAGATTTGAACGTGGTGTTATAGTCGGCGCTCGAGAGATGGGACCCAGCATCTCCGAGGTAGCGATGAAGTGGGGATATTCCCGTACGACGAGTGTACCGTAAATATCAGGAATCCAGTATAACATCAAATCTCCGACATTGCTGCGGCCGGAAAAAGATCCTGCAAGAACGAGAAGACTGTTCAACGTGACAAAAGTGCAACCCTTCTGCAAAATGCTGCAGGATTCAATGTTGGGCCATCAACAAGTGTCAGCGGGCGAACCATTCAACGAAACATCATCGATGTGGGCTTTCGGAGCCGAAGGCCCACTCGTTTACCCTTTATGACTGCACGACAGAAGAATTACGCATAGCCTGGGGCCATCAACACCGACACTGGACTGTTCATAACTGGAAACATGTTGCCTGGTCGGGGACGAGTCTCTTTTCAAATTGTATCGAGCGGATGGACGCGTTCGGGTATGGAGACAACCTCATGTATCCAAGGACCCTGCATGTTAGCAGCGGACAGTTCAAGCTGGTGGGGGCTCTGGAATGGCGTGGGGCGTGTGCTGTTGGAGTTATATGGGTCCTCTGATACATCTAGATACGGCTCTGACAGGTGGTACGTACGTAAGTATCCTGTCTGATTACCTGCATCCATTCATGTCCAACGTGTATTCCGACGGATTGGGCAATTCCAGCAGGACAATGCCACATACCACATATCCAGAATTGCTACAGAGTGGCTCCAGGAACACTCTTCTGAGTTTCAACACTACCACTGGCCACCAAACTCCCCAGACATGAACATTTTTGAGCATATCTGAGATGCCTTGCAACGTGCTGTTCAGAAGAGATCTCCAGTCCCTGGTACTCTTACTCCATAGACAGCTTTGCAGGATTCATGGTGTCAGTTCCCTCCAGCAATACTTCAGACATAAGTCGAGTCCGTGCTACGTCGTGTAGTGGCACTTCGGCGTGCTCGCACTATGTTGGGCAGGTGTACCAGTTTCTTTGGCTCTTCAGTGTATTTCTCTACCGTTTCGCTCTCGAACAGCGCGCGAGAAAAACTGACACTTAAATCTTTCCGCGCAAGCTCAGATTTCTCTCGTTTTATTATGCCGATCATTTCTCACTATGTAGGTGGGCGCCAACAAAATATTTTCACACTATGAAGAGAAAGTGATGATTGAAATTTCATGAGAAGGTTCTGCCGCGGCGAAAAACGCTTTTGTTTTAATGACTATCTCCCAATTCACGTTTCATACCCGTGGCGGTCTCCTCCCTATTTCCTTTTACCACGCATGTGGATGGCTTCACACTTCCCATTATTTAGAGGCAACTGCAGTTGCCACTTTTCGCACCATACAGATATCTCGTCTAGATCGTCATGCAAAGTGTTTTGATCGCCTGATGACTTTATAAGACAGGATATGACAGCATCATCTGCAAACAATCTAAGAGGTTATTTTATTCATTTTTATTGGAGAACACCGCAACTGTTTTCGAGAATCACACTGTATGAAATACGGCAATCATCCACAAGTGGCGACTGTGGCTGCTCACTGTATTTCCTACAGTGTAACCTAAGAGAAGTCGCAGATTGCCTCCTAAGTGGTTTTTGTAGATGAGGAACAGCAGACGGACTGTAACACTACCTTGGGGAACACCAGATATTAGTTCTATTTTCCTATGTTAAAAATATGGTTCGGATTATTGTTATTTGGAGTGATTAAAACATTCAGATCACATTTACGGTCAATTTTCTCACAAAATACCTCTTATTTTTGTTTGGTTAAAACTTAAAAATCATTAAATATCAAGATTTGGTCAGGTGAGCGAAAACGCTCTGTTAATGGCTGAAGCTCTGATGACGTCACAGACTAGAAGTTAAGACGAAGCTATACTTGTGTTACAGGACTGTTAGCCGAAGTTACTAGGTTTACGTACTTTTCCTGCAAATAGTTTACCTATTTAGTGACGTAAAGCGCATTTACAGCTTTGAAGCAAGAATAGAAAGAAATTTTGTGAACACTGACAGTGGAAACCTTACGCAAATTCATGGGTTTATGCTCCAGTCATTTAAAGCGGTCACGTGCAAGGGCGGACATTCTTTTCCATGCTCCTTGCAACATCATTTAAACTTGTTCAAAACTAAGGAATTGAGGAACTTTTGCACAGGAGTCCGTATCTCATATCTAGATTGTTGACTATCAGTCATGAAATACGACCCAAAGCACAACAAATTATTCTTGGGAAATTTTAGTGCTGATTTCCGCTATATAAGAATCAGCTAAGTGAAGAATCCGTGCAATACGCACGTTTATTTATTTATAACAGCCGACTTAGGAATTTACCCCTGTGTGAGACCGCGTGTACAAGATCGTGTGCCGATTTAAAGTTCTAGATTCGCATATTTTACTGTTCACGTCGCTTCTGCGGCTCTTTCATTGGTTGTATCAATACCCGTCTGTATTGTGATATATTGTGAAATTTCGAACATTTGCGAGTGCCGCGATAAACTAGTATTGTTAGCGTCAATTGTAGACCTAAACTAAAATGTGCTCTTTCAAAATTTTCCAGAACAGTATGCCTATCTTCGTTCAAGACAATCGTTCTCTTATTTGATTGTACATTTCCCTGAGAAATAGGTTAGTTTGAGGATTTGCGGACGCTTAGAAAGCTGTATGTCCCGCCCCGGTAGCTGAGTGGTCAGCGCGACAGAATGTAAATCCTTAGGGCCCGGGTTCGATTCTCGGCTGGGTCGGACATTTTCTCCGCTCAGGGACCGGGTGTGGTGTTGTCCTAATCATCATTTCATCCCCACCGACGCGCAAGTCGCGGAAGTGGCGTCAAATCGAAAGACTTGCACCCGACGAACGCTCTATCCGACGGGAGGCCGTAGTCACACGACAGAAAACCTATATTTTCGTAAGTTACCTGTAGGAATGTTTTGAATACGTAATTTATTTCGTAGCAGATCAGCGTCTGTGGTTTAAATTTGGAGGAAGAATACATCATCCGTGAATTTCATTGTATGTCAACGCAAATAAACGATTGTTTTTTAGAATTTTCGGAAGCTATCATTGTCTAAGGCGCTGCAGTCGTGGACTGTGCGGCTGGTCCCGGCGGAGGTTCGAGTACTCCCTCGGGCATGGGTGTGTGTGTTTGTCCGTAGGATAATTTAGGTTAAGTAGCGTGTAAGCTTAGGGACTGATGACCTTAGCATTTTTTTTTTTTTTTTTTTTTGGAAGCTACCATTGTCTTTTGCATAAACTAAGAGCAATTTATAGGAAATCGGCGTTTGTCATTTAGTTACTGTAGCAGATTGCTTAACATATTGTGTGACAGCTAGTTTTTCCCTTAAAGAGGAGTAGCCCTATATCTTATCTGCATGTATCGTAAATTAACTCTGTTTTCGATTTTGCTAACGACTATAATTAATACCAAAACGTTTTAGAAAACTAGTAATTTTTACCACACGTTTTTGTGTTGCCTTAATAGAAACGTCGTTTTCGTGTATCTAATGTTCACTGCTTTGTAATACTCGTACATTGCACCAGCCAAAATGCAGCCTCAGTGTGAATGCTGTTCTCAAACACAGGATGAATTGGTTGACGTTCGTAAGCAGCTGGAAATCGTCCTGACTATCGTTAAATGACTGACAGCTGCTTCGAATCAGTATGTTGGAAGAGCTCCCGAGAGTCGTGTACCTGCGACACCTATACCAGAGGTACCTCAAGTACTACCCTCTCCTGTGGCTCCCGTCTCCTCCGCAGAAAGTACGGCATCTGCCATTACTCGCCAATTTGACTGCGAGTGGTGTGTCAATGGTACATCTAGACTTCCTGTACAGGCTTGACGGTGACCGGGGAGGACTCAGGGTGTTGTACTCGTATCAGTCCCCCTAACCAACAAGTCTGAGGTGCTGTCTTTCACTGAAACTAAAACTGAGCCAGTGGGACTCACTCCATCTGTTTTGGGGAAACCTTTTTTGTCCGGTGTCAGGCGGAAGCAAACACAAAAGAGTAGGGCTCTATTAATCGTTGGCAGTTCAAAACGCACGGCGAATAATGGTACCCCCTTAGGGAAATGGCAGCAAGTGACAGGAAAGGACACCAGGTGCACTCAGTGTGTATGCCTGGGGGCCTCATTCAACATCTTCAAGAGGCTATTGTGTGGTAGCCACTGAGGGAACAGGGTGCAGCTAACTGCAGATTGAGGCGCACGTTGGAACAAATGGTGGCTGTCGTCTGGGCTCCGACGTCAGTCTTGGGTCAGTCCAGCGACTGGCAGAGAAGGTTGGGAAGACCAGCCTTGGGTGTGGAGTTTCAACGAAGCTCAAAATTTGCACAATTGTCCCCCAGAACTAATCGTGCCCATTTGGTTCTGAGTCGAGTGCAAGGAATGAACCAGAGACTTCGAAGGTTCTGTGACAAGCTAGGCTGCGACTTCCTGGACTTGCGCCTTACGGTTGAGATCAGTAGGTTTTCCCTAAATAGGTCAGGTGTGCACTACACATCAGAGACTGCTACCCAGGTAGCTGACTGTGTGTTGGGTGCACACAAGGGTTTTTTAGATTAGGCGACTCTCCATCCAATCCAGATAACGATAGCTGTAGGAAACACAGAAGTATCAATGTAAGATCGAAAGAAATGCCCCTCACGATTGATAGTATTAAAATTCTAATGGTAAACTTCCGAACCATTCGCAACGAAGTGCCAGAGTTTGAAGTACTCATGAAGAGCAGTGAAGCTCACATAATACTAGGTACAAAAGCTCGTTGAAACCCGAAATTGATGACTGAGATTTTCGGGGAAAATTTAAGTGTATATCGAAAGAATAGGCAAATGGGAATTGGAGGTGGTGGATTTGTCGCAGTAGACAAGAAACTAAAATCGACTGAGGTTGAAATTGAAGCTGCATGTGAGATTGTTTGGGCAATACTGAGTGTCAGGTGTGGACATAAAATGATTATTGAATCCTTCTATCGCCCACCAGGCTCATCTCCTGATGTGACCGAAAACTTGAGAGAAAATCTCAGTTCGCTTGTACGTAAGTTCCTCAGTCATAGAGTAATCTCGGTGGACACTTAAATCATCCAACAATTAATAGCAAAAATTACTGTTTTGATAGTGGTGAGCGTGGTAAGATGTCCTGTGAAACTGCCGCACGGACTAGCCAGCGGTCTGAGGCGCCTTGCAACGGTTCGCGCGGCTTCCCCCGTCGGAGATTCGAGTCCTCCCTTGGGTATGGGTGTGTGTGTGTGTTGTCCTTAGCGTCATTTAGTTTAAGATAGATTAAGTAGTGTGCAAGCTCTGGGGACCGATGACCTCAGTAGTCTGGTCCCATAGCAACTTACCACAAATTTCCAAATTTCTTTGAACTGTTGAGCAACTATCACCCGAGTCAGGGGATCGGTAAAAGGAACCAATTATTAATTTATTCCAGCTATATTGCGGCCCTGGGGGTCCAGATACTTTATCGCCCGATGTTTCTACAACTGTTCAAATATTCAACAAACTATAGTCTGACTTACAGTAGCTGCCATTTCGCAGCTATCAGTCTGTACTGCTGCCGCCATCACTGCACACTGGTGTACCGTGAAATTGCCTGCTCCCACAGTGTTGGCGCTTCTGCTGCGCAAAACTTTCAAAGTCAGCCTCACCGAAGAATTACAACTATGAATAGTGTTCCGAACGAATGGGTACTCAGACCATCAAATTGAACGGACTATGCAGTCAAAATCAAGAACGCCTGAGGAGGGGGTTGAGACTGAAGCCAAACATCGCTTATCTATCTTATGCTGGCTCAATATTCGAAAAAATCGGTAGACTCCCACATATTTCGATAAGCAGCTGCAGCAGCAAGTCGTATACTCCTAGCTCACTCATTTGTTACATAGTTTAATTCTTAATTTCTTTGCGTGTTTTTGGTACTTGCATTGTTTAATTCATAAATTTCGAGCGTATTATAGTATTTGAGAGTTGTAGCATCGCGTTTTAGTACCTGAATAGTGTAAATTCGCGTAGTCGTTTGTCTACTGTTTTGTTTTGAACGGCCAGTGTCGGTTGGTCGCAGTCAGTGTGCTCCCTGCCGCCGTTGGATAAGCAGCTGCAGCAGCAAGTCGTATACTCCTAGCTCACTCATTTGTTACATAGTTTAATTCTTAATTTCTTTGCGTGTTTTTGGTACTTGCATTGTTTAATTCATAAATTTCGAGCGTATTATAGTATTTGAGAGTTGTAGCATCGCGTTTTTAGTACCTGAATAGTGTAAATTCGCGTAGTCGTTTGTCTACTGTTTTGTTTTGAACGGCCAGTGTCGGTTGGTCGCAGTCAGTGTGCTCCCTGCCGCCGTTGGATAAGCAGCTGAGCAGCAAGTCGTTTACTCCTAGCTCACTCATTTGTTACATAGTTTAATTCTTAATTTCTTTGCGTGTTTTTGGCTCTTGCATTGTTTAATTCATAAATTTCGGGCGTATTATAGTATTTGAGAGTGTAGCATCGTGTTTTAGTACCTGAATAGTGTAATTTCGCTTAGTCTCCTTCCGCCGCCGAGCAGTGTCAGCAGTGCGCAAGTAGCAGCATTACTGCATTTACTAGGCAATCTTGTATTTTAATAACCGTTTAAATTTTGTCGATTTGTTTGCGCTCTCTGTAGATTAGTTCAGACGTTCTTAGCAAAACAGTTCTTAGCATGGATAGGGACTGCAACTGCTGTGTTCGGATGCAGGCTGAGTTGGCATCCCTTCGCTCCCAGCTTCAGGCAGTGTTGGCTTCGGTCACACAGCTTGAGGCTGTTGCCAATGGGCATCACTGTGGGGGTCGGGATGGGGGTTTGTCGGGGACGGCCAGCTCGTCCCACGCATCCCCTGATCGGACTACGACTGTGGTTGCCCGGGATACTGCCCGCATTGAGGCTGATCCCTCACCTGTGGTAGAGTGGGAGGTCGTTTCAAGGTGTGGCAGGGGGCGAAAGACATTCCGGAGGGCTGAACGGAAAGCCTCTCCAGTTTGTCTGACGAACCGGTTTCAGGCTCTGTCTCAGGCTGATACTGATCTTCGGCCTGACATGGCTGCTTGTCCTGTTCCAGAGGTTGCCCCTCAGTCTGCAAGATCCGGGCAGTCGCAGAGGGTGGGCTTACTGGTAGTTGGGAGCTCCAACGTCAGGCGCGTAATGGGGCCCCTTAGGGAAATGGCAGCAAGAGAGGGGAAGAAAACCAATGTGCACTCCGTGTGCATACCGGGGGGAGTCATTCCAGATGTGGAAAGGGTCCTTCCGGATGCCATGAAGGGTACAGGGTGCACCCATCTGCAGGTGGTCGCTCATGTCGGCACCAATGATGTGTGTCGCTATGGATCCGAGGAAATCCTCTCTGGCTTCCGGCGGCTATCTGATTTGGTGAAGACTGCCAGTCTCGCTAGCGGGATGAAAGCAGAGCTCACCATCTGCAGCATCGTCGACAGGACTGACTGCGGACCTTTGGTACAGAGCCGAGTGGAGGGTCTGAATCAGAGGCTGAGACGGTTCTGCGACCGTGTGGGCTGCAGATTCCTCGACTTGCGCCATAGGGTGGTGGGGTTTCGGGTTCCGCTGGATAGGTCAGGAGTCCACTACACGCAACAAGCGGCTACACGGGTAGCAGGGGTTGTGTGGCGTGGGCTGGGCGGTTTTTTAGGTTAGATGGCCTTGGGCAAGTACAGAAAGGGCAACAGCCTCAACGGGTGCGGGGCAAAGTCAGGACATGCGGGGAACAAGCAGCAATCGGTATTCTAATTGTCAACTGTCGAAGCTGCGTTGGTAAAGTACCGGAACTTCAAGCGCTGATAGAAAGCACCGAAGCTGAAATCGTTATAGGTACAGAAAGCTGGCTTAAGCCAGAGATAAATTCTGCCGAAATTTTTACAAAGGTACAGACGGTGTTTAGAAAGGATAGATTGCATGCAACCGGTGGTGGAGTGTTCATCGCTGTTAGTAGTAGTTTATCCTGTAGTGAAGTAGAAGTGGATAGTTCCTGTGAATTATTATGGGTGGAGGTTACAATAAACAACCGAACTAGGTTAATAATTGGCTCCTTTTACCGACCTCCCGACTCAGCAGCATTAGTGGCAGAACAACTGAGAGAAAATTTGGAATACATTTCACATAAATTTTCTCAGCATGTTATAGTCTTAGGTGGAGATTTCAATTTACCAGATATAGACTGGGACACTCAGATGTTTAGGACGGGTGGTAGGGACAGAGCATCGAGTGACATTATACTGAGTGCACTATCCGAAAATTACCTCGAGCAATTAAACAGAGAACCGACTCGTGGAGATAACATATTGGACCTACTGATAACAAACAGACCCGAACTTTTCGAATCTGTATGTACAGAGCAGGGAATCAGTGATCATAAGGCCGTTGCAGCATCCCTGAATATGGAAGTTAATAGGAATATAAAAAAAAAGGGAGGAAGGTTTATCTGTTTAGCAAGAGTAATAGAAGGCAGATTTCAGACTACCTAACAGATCAAAACGAAAATTTCTGTTCCGACACTGACAATGTTGAGTGTTTATGGAAAAAGTTCAAGGCAATCGTAAAATGCGTTTTAGACAGGTACGTGCCGAGTAAAACTGTGAGGGACGGGAAAAACCCACCGTGGTACAACAACAAAGTTAGGAAACTACTGCGAAAGCAAAGAGAGCTCCACTCCAAGTTTAAACGCAGCCAAAACCTCTCAGACAAACAGAAGCTAAACGATGTCAAAGTTAGCGTAAGGAGGGCTATGCGTGAAGCGTTCATTGAATTCGAAAGTAAAATTCTATGTACCGACTTGACAGAAAATCCTAGGAAGTTCTGGTCTTACGTTAAATCAGTAAGTGGCTCGAAACAGCATATCCAGACACTACGGGATGATGATGGCATTGAAACAGAGGATGACACGCGTAAAGCTGAAATACTAAACACCTTTTTCCAAAGCTGCTTCACAGAGGAAGACCGCACTGCAGTTCCTTCTCTAAATCCTCGCACAAACGAAAAAATGGCTGACATCGAAATAAGTGTCCAAGGAATAGAAAAGCAACTGGAATCACTCAATAGAGGAAAGTCCACTGGTCCTGACGGGATACCAATTCGATTCTACACAGAGTACGCGAAAGAACTTGCCCCCCTTCTAACAGCCGTGTACCGCAAGTCTCTAGAGGAACGGAGGGTTCCAAATGATTGGAAAAGAGCACAGATAGTCCCAGTCTTCAAGAAGGGTCGTCGAGCAGATGCGCAAAACTATAGACCTATATCTCTTACGTCGATCTCTTGTAGAATTTTAGAACATGTTTTTTGCTCGCGTATCATGTCATTTCTGGAAACCCAGAATCTACTATGTAGGAATCAACATGGATTCCGGAAACAGCGATCGTGTGAGACCCAACTCGCCTTATTTGTTCATGAGACCCAGAAAATATTAGATACAGGCTCCCAGGTAGATGCTATTTTTCTTGACTTCCGGAAGGCGTTCGATACAGTTCCGCACTGTCGCCTGATAAACAAAGTAAGAGCCTACGGAATATCAGACCAGCTGTGTGGCTGGATTGAAGAGTTTTTAGCAAACAGAACACAGCATGTTGTTATCAATGGAGAGACGTCTACAGACGTTAGAGTAACCTCTGGCGTGCCACAGGGGAGTGTTATGGGACCATTGCTTTTCACAATATATATAAATGACTTAGTAGATAGTGTCGGAAGTTCCATGCGGCTTTTCGCGGATGATGCTGTAGTATACAGAGAAGTTGCTGCATTAGAAAATTGTAGCGAAATACAGGAAGATCTGCAGCGGATAGGCACTTGGTGCAGGGAGTGGCAACTGACCCTTAACATAGACAAATGTAATGTATTGCGAATACATAGAAAGAAGGATCCTTTATTGTATGATTATATGATAGCGGAACAAACACTGGTAGCAGTTACTTCTGTAAAATATCTGGGAGTATGCGTACGGAACGATTTGAAGTGGAATGATCATATAAAACTAATTGTTGGTAAGGCGGGTACCAGGTTGAGATTCATTGGGAGAGTGCTTAGAAAATGTAGTCCATCAACAAAGGAGGTGGCTTACAAAACACTCGTTCGACCTATACTTGAGTATTGCTCATCAGTGTGGGATCCGTACCAGGTCGGGTTGACGGAGGAGATAGAGAAGATCCAAAGAAGAGCGGCGCGTTTCGTCACTGGGTTATTTGGTAACCGTGATAGCGTTACGGAGATGTTTAATAAACTCAAGTGGCAGACTCTGCAAGAGAGGCGCTCTGCATCGCGGTGTAGCTTGCTCGCCAGGTTTCGAGAGGGTGCGTTTCTGGATGAGGTATCGAATATATTGCTTCCCCCTACTTATACTTCCCGAGGAGATCACGAATGTAAAATTAGAGAGATTAGAGCGCGCACGGAGGCTTTCAGACAGTCGTTCTTCCCGCGAACCATACGCGACTGGAACAGGAAAGGGAGGTAATGACAGTGGCACGTAAAGTGCCCTCCGCCACACACCGTTGGGTGGCTTGCGGAGTATCAATGTAGATGTAGATGTAGAAAAATAAAAATTATTCTTTGCAATGCTGTAGTCGAATTTGGTCTCCGACAGCCGGGTGTGTACCGCATTCCTTGCGAATGTGCCGTGTCTTACGTGGGCCAGACTGTCGGAACAGTCGAGAAGAAATGCAAGAAATATGAGTGACACACCTGACTAAATCAACAAAGCAAATCAGCTGTCGCCGAGCACTGCCTCGAATATGGTCTTTGAATGGAATGCGGTCTATATCAACATCTACATACAGGATGACTATTGAACTATATGAGAAAAACATAAATCAGTTACAAACTACGGCGTGCACACACTTTCTTCAACATGTAAACGTCATTAGAGATATTCGGATTTAGGTTAAAACACGTTCGATAAGCCTGTCATCATTGACGATGATGTGGGGCAGACGAATAGCGAAATTTTGCATGACGCGCTGCAGTGTCAGAACATCGATGCTGTCGAAGACCTCCTGAATGGCTGTTTTCAGCTCAGAAATAGTTTTGTGGTTATAGCCCCACAATTTTGCTCATTGACGAACCCGTCCAAATGAAAGTGGGCTTCGTCGCTAAATCAAAACGTACACGCGCGTACTAATTCTCGTCACGCCCCGCGGCGAACCCTGCAGTTTCAATGTCCTAACGCAAACTGGTCTGAAGTTATGAAGATTTTATTCAATATGGTTCTATAATTGTCACTATGTAGATACTCCGCAAGCCACCATACGGTGGTGGCGGAGGGTATCGTGTATCACTACTAGTAATTTCTTTTCCTGTTCCTTCGTAACACCGAGTACGGCTTAAGCACTCATCACCGTAGGCTTCCTGCATCATTTGGTGTGCCTCTGTTCAGGTTTTCTCGAGTTTCATGCAAAACTGAATGCAGACGCGTTGCTCCTCTAATTCGGCCATCTCGAAATTCGCAAACTGTGCTACACAACGGTTTACTCAGTACAGCGCTGAACAATTACTGACGTACAACAATGAAACTTCCATTAGTTACACGTTAAACACAGGCGTGTGCAGGAATGCCAAACTCTTTTCACTCCAGCACATTGAACAAAACTTGTATATGCCTCATAATTTCTTTTATCTTTGTGGTCCTTCCGCGAAATGTACGTTAGCGGCAGTTGAATCATTCTGCAGTCACCTTCAAAAGCTGATTCTCAACAGTATTCCTAAAAAAAAGAGACCGGTAACAAATCCAGCAGCCCGCCTCTGAACTGCTTCGATGTCTTCCTTTAATCTGACCTGGTGCGGATCCCAAACACTCGAGCACTAAAGTGCGCTTCATTTATGACGACGGCCGAGTTTAGGTTCGTTCTGCGCCTCTGACGTCACAATACACAGTCAATCAATGAACAGAGAACGACGTTGCCAGAGCTTGACTGCAGTGCAGAGCACAGACGAGTGTCTTCAGTTATAAAAACGCTCAGTGATAAATAAAGTAATTGAACAAAAGCAATGTCTTGATAGCAGACTTTCTTTTATAGAAAGTTTGGAAAAAACATTCTTTATACCAATTGCTTCATATTCTATTAATTAATTAAACCAAAGAAGCAATAAGCTTCCTAATTCAGGCGACAGCAAGGAAAGGTGTTTGTATCATTCTCGCTAACCGCTTTTTCGCAATAAAGAACAACGGTAATTGTTATTTCCTATTGTACTTCGACGAAACGTGAGTAATTCATAGTCATACCAACAGTGTTTGTCGGTATTTTGCGTTATATTTTTAAGTCCTCCGGGAGATACATTGAATGGCGAGCTACGTTAGTGTAACGGTTAGTCTATGGCTATTAAGCAAATGGTTCTGAGTTCAAACCTTGTTCGGTGCTTAATATTTTCTGTATTTAAAAACGATATCGAAGTGTCTTACTTCATGAATTTTATTCGTTTGAACGTAATTCTTTGAAATTTCTAGTGGCTACTAAAATCGACCATATGGAAAGTATACGCTATGGACTTTTACCTCTGCAAACTCTTCAAAATTTTGTGCAATGGTTTACTACATTTAATGCTGCACAATAACTGCGTTGAGCCGGCTGGAGTGGCCGAGCGGTTAAAGGCGCTACAGTCTGGAACCGCACGACCACTACGGTCGCAGGTTCGAATCCTGCCTCGGGCATGGATATGTGTGATGTCCTTAGGTTAGTTAGGTTTAAGTAGTTCTAAGTTCTAGGGGACTTATGACCACAGCAGTCGAGTCCCATAGTGCTCAGAGCCATTTGAACCATTTTTTGAACTGCGTTGAATATCGAAACAAAATTAAGTCATTTATGGGGGGAAGGTATCAGTCAAGAAGATGTGTAAAAATCAAATTTTTGGGCCAAATAGCTTTTATGAAATCGAATGATAAAGTGTGTCAAAGCAGTCGAAACACCATGTGTCTGCACAGGCGAGCAATGCAATGCTGACAAAATCGCGCACACCGCGAAATGCGGGGACCACGTCTCTGTAGCAGCGAAAGGGTTAATGCGGCCGTGGTGGCTTTACTTCTTAAAACTGCGCGCTCCCCCCTAAACGTACGTTTTCGAACTATACTATGGCGCTGCTTCTCTTGGCGCGTACAACTGGCAACGCAGCAATCTCCCGCGTCTGGGCGGGCATGCGCGAACCGCCAAGATAAAAGAATTGAACTATAGTGTCCCACATGCGGTCTCCTTTACAGATGAAGTACACTTTCCTAAAATTGTCCCAATAAACTGAAGTCGACCATTCGCCTTCCCTACAACAATTCCCTCGTTCCCTTGAATATCGCTTTATAACGTCACGCTTAGATATTTAATTGACGTGACTGTGTCAAGCAGCTCACTACTAATGCGGCAATCGAACATTACGGATTTTTTTCCCACTCATCTGCATTAACTTACATTTTTCTACGTTTAGAGCTGAGACCAGTATAGTGGTGCAAACGCCTAGTTTCTAGGGCTGCATGATTAAGGTGTCTATCGAAATACAACTGTCAGAAAACATAAATAGGCTGGAGCTTTCAATTTAAATAATGCCTCAGATCCAGTAGTCAATTTATTAAAATCCACATCCATCAAAGTAGGAAAACACTGAAAGAATTTTCTTTTCACGCAATACCAGTGCGAGCTCTGAGAAACAAGAGACCATCAAAGGCCGTAGTGGGCGTCGGGAATAACACGGCTGTAAATAACGGCACGAGACCACCAGTAGTTCACAGTCTGGTTGGTGTCCAGGCAACGAGCGCGCATATCAGCAAAACTCGCAGCACCTGAAGTCGTCGTATTCTGCAGAAAACTGAAACAAGAGCTCGGCGGAACACGCGAGGCACGCTATTAATTGGCTCTGAGCCTATGGGACTCAACATCTGAGGTCATAAGTCCCCTAGAACTTAGAACTACTTAAACCTAACTAACCTAAGGACATCACACACACCCATGCCCGAGGCAGGATTCGAACCTGCGACCGTAGCAGTCCCGCGGTTTCGGACGGCAGCGCCAGAACCGCTAGACCACCGCGGCCGGCACGCTATTAATTGAGCACGTTGTGAGAAACAGCACTGCACAAGTAGAAGGCAGGATGGCAAAAACAACCGAATCAGAAACACAATCAACAGCTATAGGCACTGTGGTAGAAGCTGGTTCTTCAGGACAAGTTGTGGTGTAACAGACGACAAGTGGTCTGTTGCATACGCCATCTATCACCCCTGGCCTAGCACAAATTCTAATTAAATAATAAAATTGAATTGCGGGCTAGGATTTGTTAGTTATGTGCATAAATACTGCGGAAGTATTTGGTTTTTATATGTGTAATTAATTCAAACACCGAGTCAGCAAACGGCGCGGACTTTCGTTGACGCGGCAAGTAGCGGGTCGCCATGGAGCAAACACAGTGCGGCTGATGACGTCGCTCCATGGAGGTCCAGAGTGGCGGCGGCGGGATACTCCGAGGCGGTTGTTGGACTTCGGAGAAAAGAAAAAAAACGAAGAATGTATAATGAGGAACTTTGTGAATAACGGCGAAATAAGGAAGAAGCAATTTGACGGCCGGTAACGCAGTAGGCGGTACCTCAAGAGCCGACTGTACATAGGTGTTGTTGTGGTCTTCAGTCCTGAGAATGGTTGGATGCAGCTCTCCATGCTACTCTATCCTGTGCAAGCTTCTTCATCTCCCAGTACCTACTGCAACCTACATCCTTCTGAATCTGCTTAGTGTATTCATCTCTTGGTCTCCCTCTACAATTTTTACCCTCCATGCTGCCCTCCAATACTAAATTTGTGATCCCTTGATGCCTCAAAACATGCCCTACCAACCGATCCCTTCTTCTAGTCAAGTTGTGCCACAAACTTCTCCCCAATCCTATTCAATACCTCCTCATTAGTTACGTGATCTACCCACCTTATCTTCAGCATTCTTCTGTAGCACCACACTTCGAAAGCTTCTATTCTCTTCTTGTCCAAACTAGTTATCGTCCATGTTTCACTTCCATACATGGCTACACTCCATACAAATACTTTCAGAAACGACTTCCTGACACTTAAATCTATACTCGATGTTAACAAATTTCTCTTCTTCAGAAACGATTTCCTTGCCATAGCCAGTCTACATTTTATATCCTCTCTACTTCGACCATCATCAGTTATTTTACTCCCTAAATAGCAAAACTCCTTTACTACTTTAAGTGTCTCATTTCCTAATCTAATTCCCTCAGCATCACCCGATTTAATTTGACTACATTCCATTATCCTCGTTTTGCTTTTGTTGATGTTCATCTTATATCCTCCTTTCAAGACACTGTCCATTCCGTTCAACTGCTCTTCCAAGTCCTTTGCTGTCTCTGACAGAATTACAATATCATCGGCGAACCTCAAAGTCTTTACTTCTTCTCCATGAATTTTAATACCTACTCCGAATTTTTCTTTTGTTTCCTTTACTGCTTGCTCAATATACAGATTGAATAACATCGGGGAGAGGCTACAACCCTGTCTCACTCCTTTCGCGACCACTGCTTCCCTTTCATGCCCCTCGACTCTTATAACTGCCATCTGATTTCTGTACAAATTGTAAATAGCCTTTCGCTCCCTGTATTTTATACCTGCCACCTTCAGAATTTGAAAGAGAGTATTCCAGTTAACATTGTCAAAAGCTTTCTCTAAGTCTACAAATGCTAGAAACGTAGGTTTGCCTTTTCTTAATCTTTCTTCTAAGATAAGTCGTAAGGTTAGTATTGCCTCACGTGTTCCAACATTTCTACGGAATCGAAACTGATCTTCCCCGAGGTCCGCGTCTACCAGTTTTTCCATTCGTCTGTAAAGAATTCGCGTTAGTATTTTGCAGCTGTGACTTATTAAACTGATAGTTCGGTAATTTTCACATCTGTCAACACCTGCTTTCTTCGGGATTGGAATTATTATATTCTTTTTGAAGTCTGTGGGTATTTCGCCTGTCTCATACATCTTGCTCACCAGATGGTAAAGTTTTGTCATGACTGGCTCTCCCAAGGCCATCAGTAGTTCTAATGGAATGTTGTCTACTCCCGGGGCCTTGTTTCGACTCAGGTCTTTCAGTGCTCTGTCAAACTCTTCACGCAGTATCTTATCTCCCATTTCGTCTTCATCTACATTCTCATCCATTTCCATAATATTGTCCTCAAGTACATCGCCCTTGTATAAAACCTCTATATACTCCTTCCACCTTTCTGCCTTCCCTTCTTTGCTTAGAACTGGGTTGCCATCTGAGCTCTTGATATTCATACAAGTGGTTCTCTTCTCTCCAAAGGTCTCTTTAATTTTCCTGTGAGCAGTATCTATCTTACCCCTAGTGAGACAAGCCTCTACATCCTTACATTTGTCCTCCAGCCATCCCTGCTTAGCCATTTTGCACTTCCTGTCAATCTCATTTTTGAGACGTTTGTATTCCTTTTTGCCTGCTTCATTTACCGCATTTTTATATTTTCTCCTTTCATCAATTAAATTCAATATTTCTTCTGTTACCCAAGGATTTCTACTAGCCCTCGTCTTTTTACCTATTTGATACTCTGCTGCTTTTACTACTTCATCCCTCAAAGCTACCCATTCTTCTTCTACTGTATTTCTTTCCCCCATTCCTGTCAATTGTTCCCTTATGCTCTCCCTGAAACTCTGTACAACCTCTGGTTCTTTCAGTTTATCCAGGTCCCATCTCCTTAGATTCCCACCTTTTTACAGTTTCTTCAGTTTAAATCTGCAGTTCATAACCAATAGACTGTGGTCAGAATCCACATCTGCCCCTGGAAATGTCTTACAGTTTAAAACCTGGTTCCTAAATCTCTGTCTTACCATTATATAATCTATCTGATACCTTTTAGTATCTCCAGGATTCTTCCAGGTATACAACCTTCTTTTATGATTCTTGAACCAAGTGTTAGCTATGATTAAGTTATGCTCTGTGCAAAATTCTACAAGGTGGCTTCCTCTTTCATTTCTTCCCCCCAATCCATATTCACCTACTATGTTTCCTTGTCTCCCTTTTCCTACTGACGAATTCCAGTCACCCATGACTATTAAATTTTCGTCTCCCTTCACTACCTGAATAATTTCTTTTATCTCGTCATACATTTCACCAATTTCTTCATCATCTGCAGAGCTAGTTGGCATATAAACTTGTACTACTGTAGTAGGCATGGGCTTTGTGTCTATCTTGGCCACAATAATGCGTTCACTATGCTGTTTGTAGTAGCTAACCCGCACTCCTATTTTTTTATTCATTATTAAACCTACTCCTGCATTACTAATATTTGATTTTGTATTTATAACCCTGTAATCACCTGACTAAAAGTCTTGTTCCTCCTGCCACCGAACTTCACTAATTCCCACTATATCTAACTTTAACTTATCCATTTCCCTTTTTAAATTTTCTAACCTACCTGCCCGATTAAGGGATCTGACATTCCATAATCAGAAATAAATCGCTGTAACTATTGTAAGAAAGGAGTTCTGAATAAGAGTTATTACGAGAAGCAGGCAGACAGCGTCAGTTACTGGTAAATGATCGCCATAGGCGGCATTTTCTTCATCAGCTGCGCCGTCCCCTCTTTCACTCGACGAATTTAGTCAACATGAAGACAGAGCCGAACTACGCAAATAATAAAACTCATCAGTGGGGCGGGGCAGCGCAAAGTGAGCTCTAATGAAATACAATTCAGTTATTCAATATGAAGAAAGCAAATCGAAGGATGTTTGACACTCTGAAAGCCGAAGAGAAAATAAAAATACGTGGAGTGCAAGTGGGTCAAAGTAAATTAGACAAGCTTGATACAATAGTAAACAAAAATAAGAACTGTTCAAAGCTAACTTGAACACAAGATCCCACCAGGCCAGACTAAAGTAGATGTTCTTATAGCCGTGGTTGAGGTGGGACTAAAGAACGAACTTAAAAATTTTAAGACACGAGTTTGATGAGAAATCGAAGTAAAGTAACAAAACGGAAAATGTTGCAGGAAAAGTGCAAACGAAGGTCACTGAACAACTCATTGGAAGGTAGTGTGAGAAAGCATAAAAACATGAAGCAGCCAGGACTAAGGCAGGCAAGCTACAGTAACGGGTTACTGCTCTCGAACAGTATACAAGCAAAACAGGTGAGGAAATATAAGAAGGTCCCTGAAATGTGATGTACGGGGCTCTGCACCACCAGGATTTCGAGTGGAATTACGAGAAAGTGAAGCTCAGCAATTTCGAAAAGGAGGGTCTATGCATCTCAGAGACTTTGTGGACAGACTACTGAGGAACATACCTGCATATTGGGACGAACCGAAGAAAACAGATGAGGCTTGTAGTTTCATTCGGACGATTGTCGACAGTGGGTGTACGAAGTAAGAAACTATTGTCAAACGAAAGAAGAAACTATTGTCAAACGTTCGAAGAGTTTATTCAGCAATTTTGTGAGAAATTCAAGCTAATGTATTGATGGACCTCACATTGGGTCGAGGTTACAGTAGGGGAAGTGTGTGCATATTGTGAATACATGCTTAGAGCATTACGTTACACTGACACGTACGGTAGTGATGAACTACAGATTTCAGCTTTATGGAAGAAACTGCCAATGTCAGTGCAAAATATACTTGAAGGTGGGTCGTGGAAGGACAAAGTTTTCTGAGGAAAATACAGTGGGCGGAGTGACACCTCAACAGCCAGGCAGTTTCAAAACCACACATGAACTATATGAATGACACGACGAGAAAAAGCAGTAACATTGAATGGGGTGATCAAGGCTGAAGTGTCTGAGAGAGATCAGGCCACGGAGGCAACAACGGAAGAAAAGGACGAGAGGGCAAGAGGTCTGAACACAAGTGAATAGGAAAACTGGATAACGTGTGCGTAGCAGCAGTAGTAGTAGTAGTACGGCAGGTCTTGTCATGGGTTAAGCCTCTTCCACTGTTGTCTGTCCATAGCCAGTCTTTTCATTTCTGAATATTTGTCTCCTTTTATACTGTCCAGCATTTGATATCTTCTTTTTCCTCTTCCCCTTTTTCCCTCCACCATTCCTTCTATTCCTTCCTTCAATAAACAGTCCCTCCTCAAACATGGTCCAATCCAGTTCCTTTTTCTCTTTCTGATAACTTTCAGCATGTTTCTTTCGTCTCCGACTCTTCTTAATACTTCTTCATTCCTTACTCGGTCTTTACATTTCACTTTTTCCATTCTTCACCTTATCCACATCTCTAGTGCCTACAATCTTCTTTCATCTTCCTTCCTCAATGTCCAGGTCTCTGTACCATATAGTGCCACACTCCAGATGTAACATTTTGTAAGTCTTTTCCTCATATCTTTGTTTAGTGGTCCACAAGGCAATTTCTATTTCCTCTTGAATCCTTCTTTTGCCATTGCAATTCTTTTCCTAATTTCTGTTGAGCAATACATATCATCCATTATTACACTTCCCAAGTAACTGAAGTTATTCAAATAGTTCAAATGGCTTTAAGCATTATGGGACTTAACATCTCAGGTAATCAGTGCCCTAGACTTAGAACTACGTAAACCTAACTAACCTAAGGACATCACACACGTCCATGTCCGAGGCAGGATTCGAACCTGCGACCGTAGCAGCCGCGTGGTTCCGGTCTGAAGCGCTTAGAACCACTCGATCACAGCGGCCGGCGAAGTTATTCACCTGCTCTATTTCCTCTCCCCCTATTTTCATACATCATTGCCGCCCGGAGTGGCCGAGCGGTTTTAGGCGCTACAGTCTGGAACCGCGCGACCGCTACGGTCGCAGGTTCGAATCCTGACTCGGGCATGGATGTGTGTGATGTCCTTAGGTTAGTTAGGTTTAAGTAGTTCTAAGTTCTAATGAACTGATGACCTCAGAAGTTAAGTCCCATATTGCTCAGAGCCATACGTCATTTTCTCCCCTTTCCTCCAATTACCATGCTTCTCGTTTTCTTCTAGTTAATCTTCATTCCATATTCTTCTAATTCTGTGTTTAGATCATTTAACACTTGTTCCAGCTCTCTTGCACTCTCTGCCATCACAATCATGTCGTATGTAAATCTTAAATACTCCACTCTCCGACCCCCTATAAAAGCTCCTCTCCTTCCATCAAAACTTTCACCAATAATTTCCTCCAGATATATATTGAACAGTGTTGGTGATAAACAACAACCTTGTCTTACACCTCTTCCCAGTTCTATTTCTTCGCTCATCACACCTCCTGTTCTTACTCTTGCTCTCTGGTTCAAATATAAATTTCTAATTAGCCGTCTATTCCTACAATCAACTCCATGTTTCCTTAGGATTTCCATCAGTTTGTCCCATGTCAGGAGGTCAGCAAACACGTGAAATGCCAGTCAGGACCAACTAGATGTAAGCAGCAAGGGCAACGACATGAATATCACAACTCCAGTGACAGACGCAGAGTAAAGCTCAGCAGAGCAGTAGTCGTCGCGATGTCGAGACAAAAGGATGTGCTGTTTATGTGCGCGGCCGAGGCAGCTGCCTCAACCGCGCAGGAGTCGGCTGACCGCCGAATGGCGTGGTTTACTATATCGGCAGCCCCATCGGACACTCCAGCTACGAAGAAACGGAATACGGAACTAGACTGTGGGAGGTTTTCTGAAACTGACTCTGTCGCCGAAGGCAGCATGCAGGAGGAACAACTCACTTCCGACTCCGAGAGGAAACATTCCAAAGTAGCCGCCACGGGTGTCGCACCGGTAGCATCAGGCGTCAGCGATGAACGCTACATGAAGCCACCTAGGAAGAAGCAAATGAGACTGACGAAAGCGATGGCATCACCTGCGCTAGAAGCAAATAATTCATTCAGCGCCCTACTAGACGAAGAACCACCTCAACAAGAATCCAGCTTTGGATATACCAGCAACAGCAGCAGCAAACAACATCAGCAACGCCAGCGGCAGAAGATACTGGCTATAGTGCAGCAATACTCGGACAACTACAGGAAGCTGAATACTCGGCTAGAGAAGAACGGCATAGCACATTTCACCGCCAAGCAGACTGGCGGGAATGAATTGAAGCTTCCCCTTTCTAGCACTGCTGATTGCGCCAAAATAATAGATACTCTCGGAGCTGAAGGGATTCCGTGTTGAAAGTTCCCGACAGCGAAGCCAAAATGAAATAACACTGTCCTCAGAGGCGTCCGCACGTCTGTCTCTCACGACAACTTAAAAGCAGACCTGGAGCAAGTGGGACACGCCGCTACAGTCGTCAATTGGCTCAAAATTCCAGGCTCACGGAAGACTTCGCTGATGAGAGTTGTTGTCCTCCCGGATAAATAGAAGCAAAGACAATTTTTCCAGAAAGATTTTACAACGTTAAAAACTGTGAAAAATTACGTTCTAGCATAGGCCCACTACAACTCCCAAGAGCTTCATCATGTGACACGTCATTCTGTAATACCGACAAGATGTGTGAAATGTGACCAAGGACACAACAGAGAACAACGTTCACTAAAACGGGAATCTCCAGCGGTCTGATGCAACTGGAATAGCAACCACCCAGCCAGTTACAGGGGTTGCATAAAATACAAAACGCCAGACGAGACAGATGGGTCTTGAGCCACTCAAACCCAAAGACATTGCCCAGAAGACAACATTCAACCATAACAATCAGTAGCTTTAAATCATCATCGCGCCACCGAGACAGTAAAGTAGCATCCAGCAGCCACAGCCTCTACTTATGGGGTGACACTCTGCACAGATCAGACTGGATCAGCTAAAATGAGTCTGATGTTACCCGAGCTGCAATCATTGCGACTAAACAGAACTGAGAATCAGCCTCGAGCAACCGTCAAGACATTTACCTCATGTCGTGCCACGGACCACGGCAGAGTATTGCAAAGTTTCTTAACTAGTACATGCAGCTCGTCAGACTGTTACTGAAATTAAGGAAACCCTTGCCACCCTACCACCAATCACCGTTGTGGCCGTAGAAGAAGAGGTCAGAAGCATGTAGCTTATCATCAGTGGAACGACCGAGATCAGGCCTGCTCGGACACAGAAACATTGAGAATGTCACTTTTGCAACTTGGAACGCCAACGCCTGCTGGAACTCGCGCAATTCCTGCAGGACTAGAATGCGGACATCTGTTCAGTGTCGGAGACTCGCTTAAAACCGGTACTACGAGCCAATGTTGCGAATTATGTGTGCTACCGCACCGACCACCCTACAGCTGGAGGCGGAACTGCTGTCTGCATCTGGAACTCGCTCCGCCACTATACTTCACCAAAGCCAATGCTACGGGGCAAAATGTGCCTTGTCCACCCAAAGAATATTTTCCAGCCACATGTCCGCCATTTCCGTGTGCGGCAAATAGGAAAGGCAAAGTCATGATGTTATAGCCTTTCTTGGGGGCTCATTTGGTGCACATCTGAATCTTGTAGGGATACCAGTGTAAAATGCGTCGCAAAATCTTTTGAACTGTTGACCAGAGGAGAGATAATTCTCATGACACAGTTCGAGCACTGGATGCAGAATTTGAGGCATGTGCTGTGCGGTCTTCATCAACAACCGCCCTGGGGATGAGACGCCCCTCCTCTCTCTGCAGGACCAATTGATTCACTTGTTTCTTGCTGTTTCTGTCGGCGATATTCCCGCAATGCATCGATGCCATTGCTGCCGTTCCGATAAAACAGCTTTACCAGTGGTGCACGGTCTTTCGTTCTCAATAGCCATTTCATTTCGTACAGGAAAATTCAACCTTCTGAACCCTTTACGCCCAACAGTCAAGTCACAAAAGAAATCAACATTCGTCACAAAGCGATGAACAGCATACTGACGTCAAAACAGGAAACATTTCACATTACAAGTGCTTACAGTGCCATATTTTCATCAGTTGGCAAAAAGTGGAACTATCTTTTTTTTCAGCATACTCCATAAACACAACTACGATGTTTCAGCACTCGGAACACTCAGTTTAATAGACTAGACACGGTGTCTAGAAGGCCGCTCCTTCGTCGTTAAGGCGAGAGACACAATTTAATTGCGCAGAAATGTACCTGCTGGAGTGCCACAAGGCTCGGTGCTGGGCACTGTCTCATACAGCGACAAGACAGCAGACTTCCATCGCCACCACGTTAGTAAATACATCCACACTGACGACCAGATGTTATACACAACTGGCTACAGGACGCCTGCAGAGACATCGAAGCATGGGCATAAAACTGGCGCATCAAGTTTAATGCTGCTAAGAACCAAGCAACATTCCTCACAAAGCGGAGGCTCAGACCTATAGGAGACATTACTCTCTTCGACCTGCTTATACCGCGGACATCGACAGTAAAATAGTTTGGGTCACGCATTATCTCCAACTCACGTGGGACCACCACATCGACGATACCAGAAGAAAACTTATGGCATCTTAGCAGCCCTCTACCCATGGCTTAATGAGAGATCTATCCTCTCTGAAGACAGCAGGCTAAGGATCTTCTGAGGGATGATATGATCAACCATAGACTATGCCTGTCCTGTAGGAGCAACTGCAACTGAAACTCGTACCGATAAAGTCCAACACATCCAGAATATAAAGCACTCTAGCACACATACCATGTCCCAGTAATTTCCCGGCATGGTATCTTTCCGAAGCTGCAGGGGAGAAACAAGTGATTCAGAGATTCAAGGAGCACACAGAACAGTTCTACAGTAAGATGCGACATTCACTGAATGCTCTCATACAGAGTTTAGGACAGCACAGTGAAGACACAGACTGAAAACAGTGATGACAGATGTATTACTCCTTTTACTATGAGATCCCAAAATCTCCTTCACAGGAGCCATTGTGGAATAGGTTGCATTACAGTACTACCATGACTCCATATGTACTAACTAGGGATCAGCAATGATATTGGGCAAACAGTAGTGCACAAGTGTGGCAGCTGAATCCAACATCAAGAAGTTCTACCCATGAAATCCACTCACTCTACTCTCATCAGCCTTAGGACTGAGTGTGTCTGACATCACACATCCTTTCATGGGCTAGCAGCACAAACTTGTAAAAGGGCATTGATGACCACACTGTTTTGTACCCAACAATTTTAAACCCATCCATCCATACTTTAATAGATGCCACTGATTAACAGTATTTGATGCTTTGTGGAACTGTTCCTCTGTTATTAGTATGACTTCTCAAACAGCCCAAGC
This sequence comes from Schistocerca serialis cubense, assembly GCF_023864345.2. NCBI lineage: Eukaryota > Metazoa > Arthropoda > Insecta > Orthoptera > Acrididae > Schistocerca > Schistocerca serialis. Next base: position 1,175,850,917 of record NC_064638.1, read on the forward strand.
CACAGTTAACATTCTTGGCAAGATACTAGTCATTGAAGGATCCCCCATATATTGTTAAAGACAATTTTTCTCAAATTTTATCCATGTTTCCCAAAATTTTGAAGCAAAAATGAGCTACAGTGCCTTCTCAACCCATCACAACAACCATTACCAAGTGGCAAGCCCAAATTAAGGGTTTCCACCTCAAGTAACTCAATAAAAATGGAGCTATTAAATGCAGTGCCACAGGTTTCTACCTGCAGATAATCTGGCTGTTGTTGTTGTTGTTGTTGTTGTGGTCTTCAGTCCTGAGACTGGTTTGATGCAGCTCTCCATGCTACTCTGTCCTGTGCAAGCTTCTTCATCTCCCAGTGCCTACAGCAACCTACATCCTTCTGAATCTGCTTGGTGTATTCATCTCTTGGTCTCCCTCTACGATTTTTACCCTCCACGCTGCCCTCCAATGATAAATTTGTGATCCCTTGATGCCTCAGAACATGTCCTACCAACCGGTCCCTTCTTCTAGTCAAGTTGTGCCACAAACTTCTCTTCTCCCCAATCCTCTTCAACACCTCCTCATTAGTTACGTGATCTACCCACCTTATCTTCAGCATTCTTCTGTAGCACCACATTTCGAAAGCTTCTATTCTCTTCTTGTCCAAACTATTTATCGTCCATGTTTCACTTCCATACATGGCTACACTTCATACAAATACCTTCAGAAACGACTTACTGACACTTAAATCTATACTCGATGTTCCTCAGAAACGATTTCCTTGCCATTGCCAGTCTACATTTTATATCCTCTCTACTTCGACCATCATCAGTTATTTTGCTCCCCAAATAGCAAAACTCCTTTACTACTTTAAGTGCCTCATTTCCTAATCTAATACCCTCAGCATCACGCAACTTAATTTGACTACATTCCATTATCTTTGTTTTACTTTTGTTGATGTATATCTTATATCCTCCTTTCAAGACACTATCCATTCCATTCAACTGATTTTCCAAGTACTTTGCTGTCTCTGACAGAATTACAATGTCATCGGCGAACCTCAAAGTTTTTATTTCTTCTCCATGGATTTTAATACCTACTCCGAATTTTTCTTTTGTTTCCTTTACTGCTTGCTCAATATACAGATTGAATAACATTGGGGAGAGGCTACAACCCTGTCTCACTCCCTTTCCAACCACTGCTTCCCTTTCGTGCCCCTCGACTCTTATAACTGCCATCTGGTTTCTGTACAAATTGTAAATAGCCTTTCGCTCACTGTATTTTACCCCTACCACCTTCAGAATTTGAAAGAGAGTATTCCAGTTAACATTGTCAAAAGCTATCTCTAAGTCTACAAATGCTAGAAACGTAGGTTTGCCTTTTCTTAATCTAGCTTCTAAGATAAGTCATAGGGTCAGTATTGCCTCACGTGTTCCAATATTTCTACAGAAGCCAAACTGATCTTCCCTGAGGTCGGCTTCTACTAGTTTTTCCATTCGTCTGTAAAGAATTCGTGTTAGTATTTTGCAGCCGTGACTTATTAAACTGACAATTTGGTAATTTTCACATCTGTCAACACCTGCTTTCTTTGTGATTGGAATTATTATATTCTTCTTGAAGTCTGAGGGTATTTCACCTGTCTCATACATCTTGCTCACCAGATGGTAGAGTTTTGTCAGGACTGGCTCTGCCAAGGCCGGAATGCTGTCTTCTCCCGGGGCCTTGTTTCGACTCAGGTCTTTCAGTGCTCTGTCAAACACTTTGCGCAGTATCGTATCTCCCATTTCATCTTCATCTACATCCTCTTCCATTTCCAGAATATTGTCCTCAAGTACATCGCCCTTGTATAGACCCTCTATATACTCCTTCCACCTTTCTGCTTTCCCTTCTTTGCTTAGATCTGGGTTTCCATCTAAGCTCTTAATATTCATACAAGTGGATCTCTTTTCTCCAAAGGTCTCTTTAATTTTCCTGTAGGCAGTATCTATCTTACCCCTAGTGAGACAAGCCTCTACATCCTTACATTTATCCTCTAGCCATCCCTGCTTAGCCATTTTGCACTACCTGTCGATCTCATTTTTTAGACGTTTGTATTCCTTTTTGGCTGCTTCATTTACTGCATTTTTATATTTTCTCCTTTCATCAATTAAATTCAATATTTCTTCTGTTACCCAAGGATTTCTACTAGTCCTTGTCTTTTTACCTACTTGATCCTCTGCTGTCTTCACTACTTCATCCCTCAAAGCTACCCATTCTTCTTCTACTGTATTTCTTTCCCCCATTCCTGTCAAATGTTCCCTTATGCTCTCCCTGAAACTCTCTACAACCTCTGGTTTAGTCAGTTTATCCAGGTCTCATCTCCTTAGATTCCCACCTTTTTGCAGTTTCTTCAGTTTCAATTTGCAGTTCATAACCAATAGATTGTGGTCAGAATCCACATCTGCCCCTGGAAATGTCTTACAGTTTAAAACCTGGTTTCTAAATCTCTGTCTTACCATTACACACTCCTGGAAATTGAAATAAGAACACCGTGAATTCATTGTCCCAGGAAGGGGAAACTTTATTGACACATTCCTGGGGTCAGATACATCACATGATCACACTGACAGAACCACAGGCACATAGACACAGGCAACAGAGCACGCACAATGTCGGCACTAGTACAGCGTATATCCACCTTTCGCAGCAATGCAGGCTGCTATTCTCCCATGGAGACGATCGTAGAGATGCTGGATATAGTCCTGTGGAACGGCTTGCCATGCCATTTCCACCTGGCGCCTCAGTTGGACCAGCGTTCGTGCTGGACGTGCAGACCGCGTGAGACGACGCTTCATCCAGTCCCAAACATGCTCAATGGGGGACAGATCCGGAGATCTTGCTGGCCAGGGTAGTTGACTTACACCTTCTAGAGCATGTTGGGTGGCACGGGATACATGCGGACATGCATTGTCCTGTTGGAACAGCAAGTTCCCTTGCCGGTCTAGGAATGGTAGAATGATGGGTTCGATGACGGTTTGGATGTACCGGGCACTATTCAGTGTCCCCTCGACGATCACCAGTGGTGATCGGCCAGTGTAGGAGATCGCTCTCCACACCATGATGCCGGGTGTTGGCCCTGTGTGCCTCGGTCGTATGCAGTCCTGATTGTGGCGCTCACCTGCACGGCGCCAAACACGCATACGACCATCATTGGCACCAAGGCAGAAGCGACTCTCATCGCTGAAGACGACACGTCTCCATTCGTCCCTCCATTCACGCCTGTCGCGACACCACTGGAGGCGGGCTGCACAATGTTGGGGCGTGAGCGGAAGACGGCCTAACGGTGTGCGGGACCGTAGCCCAGCTTCATGGAGACGGTTGCGAATGGTCCTCGCCGATACCCCAGGAGCAACAGTGTCCCTAATTTGCTGGGAAGTGGCGGTGCGGTCCCCTACGGCACTGCGTAGGATCCTACGGTCTTGGCGTGCATCTGTGCGTCGCTGCGGTCTGGTCCCAGGTCGACGGGCACGTGCACATTCCGCCGACCACTGGCGACAACATCGATGTACTGTGGAGACCTCACGCCCCACGTGTTGAGCAATTCAGCGGTACGTCCACCCGGCCTCCCGCATGCCCACTATACGCCCTCGCTCAAAGTCCGTCAACTGCACATACGGTTCACGTCCACGCTGTCGCGGCATGCTACCAGTGTTAAAGACTGCGATGGAGCTCCGTATGCCACGGCAAACTGGCTGACACTGACGGCGGCGGTGCACAAATGCTGCGCAGCTAGCGCCATTCGACGGCCAACACCGCGGTTCCTGGTGTGTCCGCTGTGCCGTGCGTGTGATCATTGCTTGTACAGCCCTCTCGCAGTGTCTGGAACAAGTATGGTGGGTCTGACACACCAGTGTCAATGTGTTCTTTTTTCCATTTCCAGGAGTGTATAATCTATCTGAAACCTGTCAGTATCCCCAGGCTTCTTCCATGTACACAATCTTCTTTTATGATTCTTGAACCAAGTGTTAGCTATGATTAAGTTATGCTCTATGCAAAATTCTACCAGGTGGCTTCCTCTTTCACTTCTTACCCCCAATCCATATTCACCTACTACGTTTCCTTCTCTCCCTTTTCCTACTACCGAATTCCAGTCACCCATGACTATTAAATTTTCGTCTCCCTTCACTATCTGAATAATTTCTTTTATTTCGTCATACATTTCCTCAATTTCTTCATCATCTGCAGAGCTAGTTGGCATATAAACTTGTACTACTGTAGTAGGCGTGGGCTTCGTGTCTATCTTGGCCACAATAATGCATTCACTATGCTGTTTGTAGTAGCTTACCCGCTTTCCTATTTTTTTATTCATTATTAAACCTACTCCTGCATTACCCCTATTTGACTTTGTATTTATAACCCTGTATTCGCCTGACCAAAAGTCTTGTTCCTCCTGCCACCGAACTTCACTAGTTCCCACTATATCTAACTTTAACCTATCCATTTCCCTTTTTAAATTTTCTAACCTACCTGCCCGATTAAAGGATCTGACATTCCATGCTCCGATCCGTAGAACGCCAGTTTTCTTTCTCCTGGTAACCACATCCTCTTGAGTAGTCCCCGCCCAGAGATCGGAATGGGGGACTATTTTACCTCCGGAATGTTTTACCCAAGAGGACGCCATTATCATTTAACCATACAGTAAAGCTGCATGTCCTCGGGAAAAATTACAGCTGTAGTTTCCCCTTGCTTTCAGCCGTTCGCAGTACCAGTACAGCAAGGCTGTTTTGGTTAGTGTTACTAGGCCAGATCAGTCAATCATCCAGACTGTTGCCCCTGCATCTACTGAAAAGGCTGCTGCCCCTCTTCAGGAACCACACGTTTGTCTGGCCTCTCAACAGATACCCCTCCGTTGTGGTTGCACCTACGGTACGGCTATCTGTATCGCTGAGGCACGCAAGCCTCCCCACCAACGGCAAGGTCCATGGTTCATGGGGATTCAGTTATAAAATAATAATACAAACTACTAGAAATTCATTTGTCCAGAAAGATTGTAAACTTTTGAGAGTATTGTTATTGCTGCAGGGTGAGGTAGTTGTGGGCATGGCTCTGATGTGATTGGATGTGTTTTTGTATTTTGGAAGAACAATGTAATTTTGGCTTTTTTAATGTGAAATTTCAAAATAGTGTGTGACATAGTAAAATATGAAACAAATAAACATAAAAAAAATCTGCACAGGCATTCATCAAAATTATTTACATCAATTGGAACATGGGAATCTAAAATGTGGAAATTTCAGCTTCAAGAATTAGACCCCTAGACATGAAGAACTGCAGCCAACTATGAGAAAAGAAGATAAGTAAAAAGTTTATTGTAAATCCTACTCCTCTCAAAACTTATTAAAAGAGTTAACCACAAAGACAGCTGCGACAACAAAGGAGGGAGGGGTAGATACAAGTGGTGCCGTCATCCAGGATCAATTCAATAATGAAATTTGTCTGTTCCAGAAAAGAAAATGCTTTATTGCATTTACAGTTTATGTTCTGAATGAATTTCCAATGACACGAAGAAAGAAGACCAGGGGCTGCCCAACAAAGCAAATCACAGAAACATTGATGATGTGATGTACTATCAACAATAATGAACTGGATCGAATGAAAGAGGACTTTACAACTACAACCAGGGACATCAAAAAGGAAAGATAAGCACAAACTATTTGCGTAGTTAGTTTGTTTGTGGACTTGTGTGCTCATCAACAAAATGAATAGGAACAAGGGTAGGAGTGAGGAAGAAGTGAAAGCCATAGGATCCAGCCAGGACATGTTTGAGTCGAGTGAAACTGTATTCAGTAAATAAACAGTAAAAACCGATATTTTGTAGTTAATTTTGGCAAAAATAGAGGAAAGGAAGGCAGATAACAACAGCAAATTTAGTGCAGTTAATGGTCAGTTAACTGAAATAAGAACTGAAAATGGTAGTAAAACTGACAAAGTTTAAGATCAGAGAGGTCAACTTAGTAATCAACTTTCAGAGTTAAAAAATTGGGTGTCAGGAGGGTTAAAAAGTGTGGATGAAAAAGTTGATGTTTTACAAAATAAATTTACTGTTTTGTAAAATGAGCTAGTAGTTGAGTCACTGAGACAATCGAAGAATGTTGATGACATCAGAGTTGAACAGAAGGTTGTAGTGGAAAAAAGGAGCAAAATATCGCCAGCTTAAACGAAAAAATTTTGGATGTCGAAAATAATATACAAACTGATGTAACTGTTTTACATCAAAAAATGTCAGCATTTCAGGAAAATTGCATTGACAATAATTTGTGTGCAAGCAATGGTAATGCATGGTCCAGTACTCCTATCAAAAGTTTTCCATCTGGCAATTTACATCCAGTGGATTTTCTGCACCACTGTAGAGATAGTGTTGTGTGAGGCAGGAAGGACAATCAAAAATTTAAATTTGTTAAAAGGTGTCTTGAAGGCGAAGCTCTATCAGGGTAAATCTAAATTTAAGTGAGTGGGAAACATATCAAGGTTTTGAGAAAAGTTTTTAAATAAATTTTGGTGGGAAGCTGAACAGGGAGAATCAAAAGTTAATTTTTGAATGGTCCTAATTATAGGAATAGAGACGGTACTTTGAAAGAGTTTTGTAAGGACCAACTTAAAAAATTAGCACAGCCACGACAAACCATTTGACGAAAGACACTGATTATGCACTTAAAAGTTTACTAAAAGGTTGCAGTGGGATTTAGTATATGGACCTGGCAATTGTCTTAGACATATTTTACAATATTTTGAAAGGCTGTATAGGGCAGTAGAAAGAAGTATGTACCATAGTAACTGGAATGATAGAAATCACAATAGGAGGAATTACAGAAACAGAGATAATGGTAACTTCTATCAGGATCAAAGTGTCAACAGAGAGAGAAATTTTGAACATCTGCAGAATAGGAATAATGGTGACAACCATGGGCATTTTAATAGAAGAAACAATCATAGAAGTAACTACTCAGGGAATGGCAGTTCACCTCAAGGAAGGTCCACAGTTTTGGGGTTAGGAAACACAACAAGCATAGCACCCCTGAGTTAACTTGCAGTTAGACAATAATAAAAGTATTAATGATATGGCACATGTATCTGAAATTGAACAGAAGGGCTATAAGATTTCTCATTCATGTTTTTATCGAAAGTTTTGGGATACTATGTTTAATTATGGTGATGTAGCTGCTAATCACAAACCATAATGTGAGAGTAGTGAGAATTTTGATACAGTATGTTCTAATGATTTCTTCTCTTGGTCAGAGAACAATGTTGGTAATGACTGTATTGGATCTAAACTAGGTGATATTTTTGATGTAGATGTGAATGAGAGCTGTGAAGTAACTGAGGGTGGTAAGCCTGAGACTGGTGACTTACTGCAAATGAATGTAGGTAAGGTAAGTGACTTTGATGGAGATGGGACTTGTATTGTTAGTGATGTTGATGAAGTAATTTTGGAGGGATATGATGATAATGAGTATCAGGTATTTGTGGAATTTAAAAATGGTGAAGTTTCATCATTTTTAAACTCCACAAATATTATTATTTGTGAATGATGCTGACAATACAGGTAAGTGATGGATGTGATGTTATAAGTGAGAGTCATGGAATACCAGTCCAGTCAAAACAGTTTTACATTAATGGCATGCAGAGTAATGATCCAAACAGTTAAGGTTAGTTATCTGTGAGCCTAGAGAATGAAGGTGATAATTTTTTGAAGTTTTTTTGGGATCAGATTGATGATAACATATATAAATGTGCATCCTGGAATACGTTAGCTATGGTTAGTCAGGATTTATATCCAGATTGGTGGAATGAAGTGAAAGATGATCTAAGCAGAAAGTGTAATTTTGACAGTAATGTATTTTGTTTTCCTTCTTTAACAAGTGATGTTAGTTGTGCCATGGAATCCATTCATTGTGTTCAATCCTTACCTTATACAACATGAGTACCCAAAGTAATGCTGTGATACCAATGAAGTTGATAAAACCCTGTAAAGACAGTGTGGATGTGGCGTTTGATGAAAATGAAAGTGATCTTTTACATGGCATGTCTGACAACAGAGAGGATGGTTCAGATTTTGGGTGTCCTTACATTAAAATTAAGACTGATCGGTGGGAAGGTAACTGTTTGATTCATTTAGCCCAACTTGTGGTACATCTGGACAATTTAGAGACAGGATCAAATAGTAAGTATTTTGTAGAAACGCCCATTGTAGGTGTAAAGATAAGAGGAGCTACAGGTAAGCAAAGCAAACTGGTAAAACCTCAGGTACTTTTAACTTTTAATATAGAAGACAAAACCTTTGAACATTTATGTTTCATGATCCACAGTCTGGAAGAAAATATAATTCTCAGTATGGATTGGATAGTGAAAGTTGAGGCTTGCTTTGGATGGCATGCTAAATAATTATTTAGTTTGGAACCTAAAAGTAATACTTATGTGAAAACTAACTTCTATGTTTTAAACTGTGGGAGAAGTTGTAACTATTTGCAGAACATTGTGAACCAAGGTGAGTACCAGGTGTTTGATGACAATACATTATTGTGTCTTGCCTGCGAAGTAATAACATACTATTTTCTTTTTCTATCGAAGTATTAAGATTTAACGATATTACTTAAGCACTAAGTCAGTGAACTGCGCTGGAAGTCAGCGAATATGTACACCCAGAATAATGTGAGCGGCGTATCATTATTATCTGTGTTCTGTTCTGTATAAGAACGCGCGACCCTCATTTCCTTGCTCTTCTTCTTCTTCTTTAACCGCACGTCTAACCTTGCGCGCGCCTTTCCGACAATATCTTACACTAACAGGGTCCTATTTGCTTCGAGTTTGTTCAAATGAACTAAACTTGTATTCCTGTTAGGAATTTATTTAATGACTCCATTGTTGTCGTCAATTGCGATTATTGTCGTCAATTGCGACTACTGATAGGATCTTATTATGAATACTTTATTCTTTTGCTCCAGAGCTGAGTTAAGATTACTGTAATATCCAAATATTTCGCCGAAATACGGCACAATTCTTTGTTATGTTCAAAACTGTGAGAATTATTCACAAAATGTTAGATTTCAGTACAAAAAACTGATTTTGGTAAATAATAATTGTTTAACATTTCTACTTTCATTTCGTAGTAGGAATCACAAATTCCTCATTTATAAATGTTATAGATGTTCTGTTTACTACATTTTTTCTTACGATTCCAATGCATAAGTCACGAGAATAAATTAAATCATTCTGAACCTCTCACGAGGCGAGAAGTTAGTTAGAAATTCCCTTGACATTACAAAAACACAAATTAAACGCTTTTTAGCACGCTACAAGACTACTGACCTTCACTTCAAGCAATAAACTAAGAAGTGAAGTGATCATCTTATGCATTCGATAGTACTGTGTGAATTTTCTGATAAAAATAATTTTTGTTCTAGTAACTAAAAAGTAGCCTGTATAAAATTCTTAATTCATTTACTTTTACTTAATGATAAGAAGTGATACCTCTAATTAACCCACAAACTAATAGTTGTGTGTGATATTTAAGTAATAAAAATAACTGGTCTCATGCTCATATGTAAAAATAGAAAATCAAGAATAATTGGGATACATTAAGTTGAAGAAATTCTGCTTAGTAAACACAAAATGCTAATTTGTATGAATTACAATAAGAACTTGAGATTTCGTCAATCTGCTGTTTCGAGACATAATTAGTTTGAAATATTTATTCAATTGCTGAATTATTACAAACATATGAATATACTTAAGCTTACTGTACATCCATTACAATTTAGGCTAGCTACTACAAATAGGAAAAGTTAATGGTTTAAATTAATGCACATGGAGTAGCTAGAAGGCAAGCTAAAGTTTCGCATACAATACTTTTCTTTTTTGCTGGAGTTTTACACTAAGATATATATCACACAAATGTGCCATTAAAATTTTAAGTAATGACGTAAATGTCTGGTCTTTTGGGCTCGAAATTCTTCTAAGTGGCTGGCTCTGGAAGTTTAAGCTTTAAATGAAAATCAAACTCTCTGTTATTTAAGAAATTCAAAGCGTGTTCGCACACGAACGTAAGTCATATTGTGTAAAATTAAATGTACTTTGCAAGTAACGCTTTTCAAATGACCAATTGCAATATTTTCCCACGACCTGTTAGAATTCGTTTCAGCAGTTGTCACAGAGCACCAGAAAACGGCGTAACTGTGCCTGCGAAGCCACGATGACGTATAATAAGCCTGTATGTTAGTACGTAATGGCATTAAGAGATCTCACATTACGTCATAAACGAAACAGGAGATCAGAGGATACTCCAAGAGCATCAGAATTTCGTAAACTATACTAAAATCCGTAATTCGGCTTAAAGAGCACATTCGTATGTCCAGATTCACAAAAAAAGTAGGCCCCAAGCTGATATTAAACTTTTCAGTGTGGTTTGCAGAATGCAAATTTTCTTGAAGTACCAATACTGTATTATCTCATGTTTAGTCGACATAAAAGTTTTCCGGGTGTGGTACCGCGTCTTAATGTACAAAATTACTGCTGCTGGAGGAAAACCAACGATTACTGGTAGACCCAGAAGAAAGCCGCTGCAACTGTGGCCGAAACGTTGGCTTTCCTCCAGCAGCAGTAGTTTTATACATTACGACACAGCTCCACACCCAGAAAACCTTTATGTCGACTGATTCTGACAGCGGAAGCCTAAGCAATTATATCTCATGTTTAGTTCTATGGCATAATGCCATACGTCGCAAAACATAACACGTGCACTTGAAATTTCGCAAACAGTTGACACTAGCCAATAGTGGTTCAAATAAACTGACAGCCTCTGCAGAAAAGATTAATTAAAGACAATTTCTTTAGCAAATCGACAAAAATAACTTCATTGTTCTGCAAGGCAATTAATACCAGAGTGCGAAAAACCTGGAAATAAAATAAAATCAGAAAACTGAGACTAGTAACATATTTTAGTCTTCCATAATTATGTTAATATTTTAATTCACAAAGAGATCCGTTTTGTTTTAGAGAGCTGTAAACCAAGAGGAAACAGCAAACTGAACGTAAACAAGGTTCACGTGGAGACTATCCCTCATCCCACCACAACTCAAATTGCTCTGCGCATGCGCGAAGCTGGCAGCTTGGGCTCGCCAAAAAAATGTTTCCGGGTAGCATCTGGCTGCTTGGTTCTACTGCTGATACAGCTCGCGTTACCTTGGATACAGGTAACAGCCGCACTTCATGTAGCCAGAAGCGTGAGAAGGTACTGCTCATACTCAACTGCGCCCAAGCCCGCTGGCAACGTCTCAAACGCACCTAATGTTAACCGTTGCGACGTCATGCCCTTCGGAAGTAGTTTGTTGTTGCGAATTGTTACAGTCTTCGTCCCAAAGCATTCGACACATTTGCTGTTAGCAGGCGCTTGTGTGCGCGCTGTGTTTTGTTGCTGAAAATGGCGCATTTCCTTTGCAACTTAAGTTTTATTTATTTATTTTTTCCTCGTTTACTTTTTATTGTTGCAGCATTATTTTGGTGACGGGATAAAGTAAAATTCCGCTTTAGAGTATCAATTCTTACCAGTCAAAACCACAAAAATTTAACTGAGAACTAAAACAACGAAAAATTCCCGGGTTTTTCACGGTTGTCCCAGAGCGTATACACCCCGTAATAGTGTTGAAGACACTTATGAGTATGGACAGTATAACAAGTTCTATATATTTCTGATTTCACACACTGATTTTGGTCCTCGAGCTACTCGATTACATCATTCAAAGCTATTATGACTCTGATTACCTGTGTCTGTCCTGGGTACTGCAATATTGTATCTCACTGGAACTTGAGTTGTGGTCAAACTCATGCTTAACTCTGTTTTGGGTAGCCCTCGTCATTGCGAATGTGTGTATGTACTCAAGAAGAGTGCGCAACTATTGGTTGAGGCTATATGCCTCCTACAATTACTCTACACATACAATTGAACTTATTGATATGACTATGAACTTTGTTCATTTTGTTGTGTCGAAACATTTTTTGATGGTGTGTACCTAGTGTGGTTTGGATTCATGGGTCGGTTCCCACATCGTAAGCTTAGGCCCTAATATTTTTTCATTACTTTGACCTTTCATGAGTCAACATATCCTTGCATACTCTGGTTTAGGTGGCTGATTGATTCTGTGTTATATTCCTACTCATGACTGAGCATATTCTTCTCGTCTGTACCCATCATTGTGAGTTTTTCAAGTCGGTTCACTCGGCGTACACTTAGGCTCTGATTTTTTTTTTTCTTCTTCTCTTTTGAAGACTTTGAAGGTGTGACTTTTTAGATGTAAACTTTCAATTCTAATTCTAGTAATTTACATTACCTCTGCACTTATTTCTACAGCTTAGTGTTGCAATGTTGTAGTTTTGACGTTGTATCATTTGTCTTGTGACAGAATGTTTCACAGATCTTAAAATCTGAATTCCATGTTCTGATGTAGGCCCATGTATAAATTATGGCTTGTATAGTAGATATTTTTCTTATGTTTTCTGCAATATGTTATGTTTCAGATACTTCTATACATCTGAATTCTATCTTTGGCATCATTTTGTACACCATTTGGCAAGCCGTATAGTGGGTCATAAAACATTCTAAACACATTGTTTCCAAATTTTGTGAGAGGGATACTGTAAACGGACAGCCTCCTCTGCTATTACTTTTCCTCAATGTAAGTAGTTGATACCAGAGCTAATTTTCAAATTTTGGCAGGTCAGTATTATCTCAACTGTTTATCTGAAAAATTTCATTTAATTTTATACAATTTCAAGCTAAAAACCTAGCTCTGTATGTGCAGTTAAAATTATTATGATTTTTTTTTAAAGAAACGTTTGAAATTATGAAATATTTGACACACTTAAAATTTCTATCATTAATTTCAAAATTTGGTACTGTTTATGTTTATTTCTGGATTAATTTATAAAATAATATAAACTACTAGAAATTCATTTGTCCAGAAAGATTGTAAACTCTTGGCAGTATTGTTATTGCCGCACAGTGAGGTAGTTGTGGGCCTGCCTCTGATGTGATTGGATGTGTTTCTGTATTTTGGAAGAACAATGTAATTTTGGCTTTTTTAATGTGAAAATTCAAAATACAGTGTGATATAGTAAAATGCCAAACAAATAAACATAAAAAGTCTGCACAGGCATTCATCAAAATTATTTACATCAATTGGAACATGGGAACCTAAAATGTGAAATTTTCAGATCCAAGAATTAGACCCCTAGACATGAAGACCTAGAGCCAACTACGAGAAAATAAGATTAGTAAAAAGTTTATTGTAAGTCCTACTCCTCTCGAAACTTATTAAAAGAGTTAACCACAAAGACATTTGTGACAACAAAGGAGGAAGGGGTGGATTACAACATGAAGATCATTGCTGTGTCCTTCGGTTATCATTCTCAGTTACATGCATATATGCTTTACTTATTTACTGTGTATCATTTTGATAGCTACAAAAATATTTACACTGAGTCATGCATTGTTTCCATCTTAACACTCAAACATAGCATGGTTAAGGTTGGTTGGTTAATTTGGGGGAGGGGACCAAACAGCGAGGTCATTGGTCTCTTTGTATTAGGGAAGAACCATCCCGGCATTCACCTGAAACGATTTACGGAAATCACAGAAAACTTAAATCAGGATGGCCAGAAGCAGGTTTGAACCATCGTCCTCCCGAATGCAAGTCCAGTGTGCTAACCATTACACCACCTAGCTTGGTCATGATTAAGGCTAGTCACTGCTGGTCAAGCAATGTCAACAAGCACACATGCCACTGCTTAGCAGTTCCTGCCCTCTAAGTTGAATAGATAAGTGCACACACAGCCAACAGGTAGGCTGCAATACTATCTACTAAGAAATTAAACCTGTGTCGTGCTGGTGTTTGGACCTGGATCCTTTCCTTTCATTACACCTAAGACTACAAATCTGAAAAACTGCATTTGTGGTAAATGTGAGTTCTTCCTCAAAATGTGAATTTATGTAATAAATGTTATTTCTAGCAAACTATATCCTGATGAACGATTTTGTTTCAGATATCTTTAATTTTCTGCATATAAATATTGAAAACGTAGCTAATTTTTGGTTACTGGTATAGCCCAACATCTGGTGATGCCCAATTTGGAAAAATAATTTGTGAGAGAACAGATTTGCAGAATACAGAGCACACCTACAAGTTGCACAATTTAACTTGGTCCTCTGTAATTGGTGAAAGTCTTGACTTTGTAATGCTCCGGAATGTTTATGCTCATCGCTAACCTTATCTGTGTTAACAGTGTTGTGCACCATAGCAATAAGTAGTCATTGTGAATATAGCTGATTTGCGCACATGTAGTTGGTCCTTCTAATGACTCAATTACTCAAACATGTAAGTAAACCTAAGTTTCATGTCTCTTTTGACACATTAACCCACTACACTTTCATTACAAGCTGTAAGCTGGTTTCCCTGGGACAAGAGAACAGGGCTTTTCCCAATACACTACAAACTGATTGCGAGCTTCAGCTGTCAGGATCCTCTACTCAGGGGCCAAGTTAAAGTGCTCGATGTGTACACACAAGGGCAACGACCTATCAGTGTGCTCATAAAATGCACTTTGGTCTTACGTTAACAATGGGCAGTTGAATGATCTTTATATAGATACTCACCAAAAATGGCAATGTAGAACTCGGCAGTGGAACTTAACGTCTCAGAACAAAGAAATGTGCATGTCTGCCTGTTGTTTACATTGTCAGCGTAAGAAAGCAATCACAGAATAGTCATTACCAAATTCTTGGTGCACTCCACTTTCCTCTGTGTTGTGCATAGCTTGTTATTTTCTTTTCTTATTTTGAAGTCAGTGAGGAAACTAATCCTGGTCCTTCTTGAGGTGTGTGTATGACTCTCATGACACCAGAAGGGACTGTGATCCATGTGTCGATTCTGCTTTTGCAGGAACACATAACACGGACGAAGGTTGGCTGACATGTGAAAGAGAGGCCAGGGCTTCCTTCCCGCCCCCCCCCCCCCCCCCCCCCCCCCCTCCCCAAATTCTCCTCAACTACCAAAAGTTCGAAGTTCTTGTTTCTTTACACTTACAGCCACCTGTTACATTGTATTGTCCAAACTACAGTGACCACATCAACAATATTCCATGTTTGGTTTCACTTCCCCTCTTAATACCCTGTCAGTTCTATCTCTAGCATTCTCAATTATGAGTCACACAGCCCACAAAAGGGCTCATCAGTATTCTAGTCAGGGCTTACATGCTACAGATTCTAAATTAGTCTTGTACAAATTTTGTACTAGTTGATATGGGTGGAAACAGAAAAAGAATTTTGAGAAATACCTTAAATCAGAGAAGCACTCTGTTCACCAATGATAAAATGGCATTGCTGCTCAACAGACACAATCATTTGCTGGAAGCTTAGATAGATCCAAAGCAAGCAGACCATTCGGAAGAAGCTGCTGAAGTTTTTGCAGAAGCAAGTTTGCCACCAAAAAAGCGCTAATTGTAGAGAATTACTATTTACTCACTTTTATTATTATTTTATGCCTACTAGCTGTTACCTGCAACTATACTTGCATATCAGTACTTGTGTTATGATGAGTGATGGTAAGTAAGTAAGTTATTGACATCTCATTGAATCGGGTGTACTGCCGGTGGTGTGCGTTTTTCTAACACAATATTTCAACAAAGTACCATGGTGTCTTCATCAGGTGCTCCCTGTGACTGAACAACAGGCTGACTGTGTCCCGTATTTATGTCTGGATGGTCTCTGGCGTTCCCTATGCCATCTGCTCCCGCTGCAACCGTGTCGGTTGGTCGTCAGATGTTCCGTCTAACGTCTGACCACCTCCGCTGTTTTCCAGAGTGGCGGCCATTTCATGGTGTACCCTACTAGGTCTGCACCCGCCAGGTGCGCTACTAGCATTGTTGACAGGCTGTGTTTGCTGTTGGTAACCATTCCGAATTTCTCCAGCGCGACCATGTCAGTTGGTCGCCACGTATTCCGTCTTCCGTCCGTGCCTGCTTCCACTGTTTTCCCCAGTGGCGGCTGTTTCATGGCATTCCCTACTATGATAAGCCACTAAATCGGCAATAGCATAACATTGCTTGGAACTTGAGCACACCATGAATTCTGATAAAACCAGGATCTTATCTCAGACCCCCTAATTTTGGGACAGCGTCATCACTGAATTGATCGAAATCAAGATGACAGAGAACTTGATAAACCGGGAAGCTGGATATCAACTCAGCACGGCATGGAACCCGGCTCTGGAGCTATTACAAAAACAAAGGAAGAAAACACAAGACCAGGAGAATGACAGGGGCGCTGGAGAAAGTACGAACTGTCACCAACAGCAGATGCAGCCTGTTGACAGTATGAGGAATGCGCCTGGCGGGTGCGGACCTAGTAGGGAATGCCACGAAATGGCCGCCACCAGGGAAAACAGCAGAAGTGGGCACAGACCGAAGACGGAACACCTGGCGATCAACAGACACGGTCGCAGTGGAGAAAGTCAGAACGGTCACCAACAGCAAACGCAACCTGTCAACAATGCTAGGAACACGCCTGGCGGGTGCGGACCTAGTAGGGTACGCCATGAAATGGCCGCCACTGGGGAAAACAGTGGAAGCGGGTGCGGACGGAAGACGGAACATCTAGTGACCAACCGACACGGTCACAGTGGGAACAGATGGCGTAGGGAACGCCAGACACTGTCCTTTCACAGGAAACACCTGATGAAGACGCCGAGATAAAACATTGAAATATTGTGTTAGAAAAATGCAGACCACTAGCAGTACACCCAATTCAACGAGATGTCACAAAATTGCTGGGAAAGTCTAAGAAACTAAGTTCTTGTAGATGCAATAAAGTCAGCTGCTCTCCCGTGTCTGCATGTTTGGTGTTCAAGTAAGCATAGCATGACCACAGACATACCTGTGCCCCCTCCCAACTACTCCAACAAATGCCAGTATGGGATGCATACAGCGTTGTTGTCAAGTTGTGCATGCGAGCTCACATTTATGCACCGTGCTATTGAAGTAGTTATACAGTATACAGTGTATACATTATGCAACAAATTTAATAATTTTGTAACATGGTTTGTGTTCACTGATGTAAAAAATGCCTGTTCCAGCCCCTACTTCACACATTCAAGCATAAACTGGTCTACTTTTACTTTCCAAAGCAGCCTATGTTCATCCTCAGTGATTTTTACTTTCCAAAGCAGCCTATGTTCATCCTCAGTTTTTAAGCTATGTCCATACCAAATTTCATTAAAATTGGTTTCGTGGTTTAGCTGTGAAAAGGAAAAAAACACACTTTGGCATTCATAAAACTTAAAACTATGATATCTTTTTTCCATGACCCAATATTGATGAAATAAAGCCTATATGTTGCCTCAAGCTATGCTGAAGTTACCTGTGAAAACCCCATAAACGTTTGTCAAATGGAGATTAGCATCTTCAGATAGACAAAGACCTAGAAATGACAGTTTTAGATACAATTTTAAATCATTATACTTTTTTTGTGTTCAAATTTTGATTAAATGAGCCCTACACACTGCTCCAAGCTACTCTCAAGTTGCCTGTAAAAACCCTATTAAAATTTGTCAAGTAATTCTGGAGATTACCCTGTTCAAAGACAGACAGACACAATGGTTCTAAAGTTTTGTTACTAGTATAAATGTAAAAGATAACTATATTTTTTTTCTTTTTCTGTGATCAATTTCATATTCAGGCACATATCATGGCAAACTTCTAAATTTATATGTCTATACATTTACAAAAAATGTATTTGCATAGATAAAAAACCTACTCAGCAAGTGGCGGCTAGAAAACACACTTATAAAGAAAAATGCTTTCAGAGCTAGAGGCTCATTCTTCCAGCAGAAGGGTTGAAGGGGAAGGAAGAGCAGTGAAGGAATAGGACTGTAGAAGTTTAGGAAAACTGGTGGAGTTCGGAAAAGTCACATTTCCTTCTCATCCTGTCCGGTATGTCTCACCCGACCCAGGGTTCTGGGTGACTTTTCCGAACTCTACCCCTTTTCCTCTACCTCTCCAGTCCTTTTTCTTTACCCCTCTTCCTTCCCCTTTGACCCTTCTGCCGGAAGGAGGAATCACTGGCTTGCATATGTAATACCTTTTTTAATCTGTGCTTTCTCCTGCTACTGGTTGGTGAGTAGATGTTTTGTCCATGCAATTACATTAAATTGTCAGAAACTGATTATTTTCATTGTTACATTTACAAAAAAAGATGCTTGTTTAATCAAAAATGCTTATTAGGCCAGAAGTAGATGCTAATTTTTCCACAAAATAATGCTAATTTCATCAAAAATAGATGCTTCATTTTCAGGTACCTATAATGACTTACTATCTGGACACATGCTGTAGTCCGAATCAAATTTTCAGTTTGCTGGAACATTATCTCCTTTGTTTAAATTGCATTGTTGCTCAATTAATGTGCTGCTCCAGTGTTATGTGTTTTGATATTGAGCAAATTTCCAATATGTAATGATGAATCTATCGCACAGTTTAAGATGGTTCCTTTGTTTTACTCAAATGTGAACTAAAGTTATTTAGATCTGGCAACAAAAAGGCACAGGAAAATTAGGACAAATGAACACTTTGTTTATATTCCTTACTTTTCTGTTTTAATACACTTTATAATTTACAAAGCACTAGTTACAATCAGCCAGGGAACAGATGTGCTCTGAATTCATTACTGATCCACTGGCAAAAAATCACTGTCAAATTTATTAGGAGACACTGCCACAATTGAGGGCTACAATTTTGTGTATCATTAGTCTCAATTCGTAATGTAATATAATTTTAAAAGTATTTCAAACTTAGATATACACATAAGCAGACTATTCTTAATGACAGAGTGTCAACATTTAAAACCATTTTGCAACAGCTGCATGTGGTCAGAATATATCTTTGACTCTTTTCACATACTTGAAGATTTTTGTCAGGACTGGAATCAAAGTGTCTCTGTGCAAACACAAAATGACCACAGTGTATACCACTGAATATGCACAAGTGAGCCCCCCCCCCCCTCTCTCTCTCTCTCTCTCTCTCTCTCACACACACACACACACACACACACAAAACAAATAATAATAACCAAAAAAATCTCTCTTTTTCATCATTATAATTACACAGTAGCATGCTATTTATGTGGGACAAAAAGATATTTCCAGAATCTTCCAGTTTACACTGGCCGTAATTGCTATACATACACAATACTATTATTTGCAGTCACATAGGCAAGTTATAAAATACATTGCTTTTCTTTATCATTTCTTTTTTTCTTTTTCTCCAACTGGGCCGAAGCAACAATAAGAATTACAGTCTCCTAATAATAACCCTATCATTATTTCTTTAATATTGTTCACACTGCCTGTTATGATATGACACACCATACTTTGATAATGTACCTTATTCCACTTGACATTGTGGTCAGCGTATTAAATAATATTTGGTGTTTGGTGTGATGATGACTTTCTCTGTTCCAGACCTGTGTACTTGTCGACATGCTCCTTGTAGAGTTGCACCTGCCAGAAGGGCAACCACACGCAATCGCTGGGGGAACAACAAAAATAACATAGCATTAATACTGAAAAAAATCTGTAAGTATTTAGTAGGCTGACAATAAACAAATAGTCAACAGTTTCTAAGAAACATTTCGCCAAACAATAAAGCATAAATAAGAATTGTACATTTAATTTAAATGTCATTCCTTGGTCAAAGAATGTACTGTAAAAGCTGGTAACAGAACTTTAAATTGGACAGTTGAGGGCAATAAGTCCTGGACCTTTTAGTAATCAGACCACTATCTCTCTGATTACTTGTATCATCTTGTTTCTTAATTCATCTCCTTCTTACAGTACTAGTGAGTTCTTTGCATAATAAATTTGAACTTGCAGTGTACTTAATTTTCCGCATCCTTACTGATCTAATGCCACAGACAAGTAATTGTTAAGCAGAAATTAACAACTGAATCACCACCCTATTCATTTGTGAAGTCAATCACATTCTACAAAACAATGAACATAATATGGATGACCCTGATTAAGGCGTTTTATGTTTAGTTTTCCTTAATTTCAGTATAAAGCTTTCAATAGTCTTTTGCTGCAATCTTCGACTTTTTGATGGAATGAGGTTCAAAAGGGTGAGATATACTGAGACTTCAGATTCGGTAGAGGAAACCAGTGAAATTTTTCAATGATGTAACAGGATCTTCATCCATTCTATGCAGAGAACATTCAGTACTAATTGATCTCTTGAAATTTTATTTGGATGATGTTCACATTTCTCAGGTCTTCCTTACATGCCCAATGGCAGGTTTTACACAGTTGGGTTTGTTTTCTATTTTCTTGAGGTGATACCAAACACACCATGCCTAATACAATGCAAGAAACCTGTTGGCATTCAAAACAGCTTCCAGTTGTCTTGGAATGGATAAATACAGGTCTTGTACAGTTTTCAAGGGGCTCTTACACCAGTGTTCCTCTAAAATAGTGGCAAGCTCAGGTAATGATGATGGAGATGAAGCAGCAATCTTCAAAATAGACTACCCAGGATAAATAATATTGAGATCTGGTGACTGTAGTGGTCAAGCAAGATGCAACAATTTATCCTTGTGATCACAAACCAGCCATGGAGAATGCTAGAGCTGTGTGAACAAGGGCCCAGTCAGCCTGAAACATAGCATCACCACTGGGAAAAAACACTGTAGCATTGGATCATCAAAATGGTCACATGATCCTTGGTGACACTGTAGCCATGCAGAGTAGCCAAGGGACCCACAGAATAACACAATATGGCTACCAAAATCATCACTGGACTTCCCCATGTTTCATTCTTGGTATGTAAACTCTGCCAGATGTTGGAAACTGTGAAACAAGATTCATCAGGCAAAATGACATCCTTCCATTGAACCTTACTCCTGGTTTTATGGCTTTGGCACCACGTTTTCCAGTTATGGACGTTTTCATCACTGATGAGTTGTTTTGGAATTTCAGTTTGCCCTACAATTCCTTGCTTATAGAGCCCGCTTCATGTTGTTTTGGTTCTGACACGGCTTGTGAGTGCTACATTCA
The DNA here is from genome assembly GCF_023864345.2 of Schistocerca serialis cubense. Classification (NCBI taxonomy): domain Eukaryota; kingdom Metazoa; phylum Arthropoda; class Insecta; order Orthoptera; family Acrididae; genus Schistocerca; species Schistocerca serialis. The sequence goes on from NC_064638.1 coordinate 1,175,872,016, forward strand.
GTTCTGCAGTGACTTTTTCAGCTGTCGTCCTCTTATTTTTTGTAACAATCTCCTTTAATGACCTCCTGTTACAATCACTCAGCACACACTTTTGCCCGCATTGTGACATAGCAAACAATGTCTTCCTGCATTCCCTGCATAAGGTATAAATCTTCAATATGGTGCCTTCTGAGTAACTAAATATTTTGTCCGTCTCGGTTATGGAAGCACCCACCATACGAGCACCAACAATCTGTCCACATTCGAATTCACATAGCTCCACAACAATGCACTTGTAACTACCCAGGACAGTTCTGACCATGACTGACACTTGCAACATATTGAGGACATTGCACTGGTGTCATTCATGGTCAAATACGACAGGGGAACCTGCAACTTGACTAGCATGTGCATTTATGTTCAAGCATGCAATTCACAAAGTGTTTCCAGATTTTTGTTCAATCCCTGTAGGATGTGCCCTCTAAGCAGCATCCTACATTACACTGCTATTTAATAGTGACACCTTTGAAGACATTTTGCAGCTAGTGGTCTAGTGATTAGCGTCACTGCCCATAGATCATGATGTCCTGGATGTAATTACCTGTCATGTCGGAGGTTTTCTTCATTCAAGTACTCGGTGTCTGTGTCATCCTAATCATATTATCTTCATTGATGCACAAGTCGCCAAAGCAGTGTCAAAGGCCAGACAACCCTGGCCAATAGTACCATACAATCATTTCATTTCAACGACACTGTGATATGAATGGGGCAGGAGAGCACAGGTTCTCCTAAGGATGTCTGGGAGCTTCGCAGTTTATAATGTTGTTGGGATGATGCTGTTACTGAAGAGCTGACCTTGGACATCTACATAAACAACTATGTCCATACTCTGCAACCCACAGTGAAGGGCATGGCGGAGTGTACTTCCCATTGTACCATTTATTACGGTTTTTCCAATTCATCTTGAATATGGAATGCAGGAAGAATGACCACTTAAATGCCTCTCTGTATGCTACAATAAGTTTAATCTTACCTTCACAGTCCCTATGGGAGCGATACATAGGAGATGCAGTAAGTTACAAGATTATTAAGTTGGTACTGGATCTTGAAATTTCCTAAGTCGGCCTTCATGAGATTGACATTTATCTTCAGGTGTCTATCAGTTAAGATTATTCAGCATTTCTGTGACACTTTCTCATGAGGTCAAACAAATTTGTGACCATATGTGCTCCCATTCTTTGTATATCTTCAATATATAGCATGCAAATAAACTAACCCAGAAAATTGCAAACATTGGTATGGAGTACCTCCAAACACTAATTTACAGTGGTTTGTGAAGCATATATGTAATGTACATGTAGAATCCAGAGGGCATACATCTGGAGAGATGATGTTGGCATTGCATCTTATTGGCAGACCCTATCACTGAATGGTTCCTATAAAGTGTATCTCAGTGGGTAAGTCACACTGTTACAATACTCAGTTGGTATTAGGATTTTTTTCTGTAACTTATCATGTTTTAAACCTCTGGTAATGATTTGCTGGCATGACAATGCCAAATTACACTATGGTTGATGATGTTGCTGTTGTTGTGGTCTTCAGTCCTGAGACTGGTTTGATGCAGCTCTCCATGCAACTCTATCCTGTGCAAGCTTCTTCATCTCCCAGTACCTACTGCAACCTACATCCTTCTGAATCTGCTTAGTGTATTCATCTCTTGGTCTCCCCCTACGATTTTTACCCTCCACACTGCCCTCCAATACTAAATTGGTGATCCCTTGATGCCTCAGAACATGTCCTACCAACCGATCCCTACTTCTGGTCAAGTTGTGCCACAAACTTCTCTTCTCCCCAATCCTATTCAATACTTCCTCATTAGTTATGTGATCTAACCATCTAATCTTCAACATTCTTCTGTAGCACCACATTTCAAAAGCTTCTATTCTCTTCTTGTCCAAACTAGTTATCGTCCATGTTTCACTTCCATACATGGCTACACTCCATACAAATACTTTCAGAAACGACTTCCTGACACTTAAATCTATACTCGATGTTAACAAATTTCTCTTCTTCAGAAACGATTTCCTTGCCATAGCCAGTCTACATTTTATATCCTCTCTACTTCGACCATCATCAGTTATTTTACTCCCTAAATAGCAAAACTCCTTTACTACTTTAAGTGTCTCATTTCCTAATTTAATTCCCTCAGCATCACCCAATTTAATTTGACTACATTCCATTATCCTTGTTTTGCTTTTGTTGATGTTCATCTTATATCCTCCCTTCAAGACACCATCCATTCCGTTCAACTGCTCTTCCAAGTCCTTTGCTGTCTCTGACAGAATTACAATGTCATCGGCGAACCTCAGAGTTTTTATTTCTTCTCCATGGATTTTAATACCTACTCTGAATTTTTCTTTTGTTTCCTTTACTGCTTGCTCAATATACAGATTGAATAACATCGGGGAGAGGCTACAACCCTGTCTTACTCCCTTCCCAACCACTGCTTCTCTTTCATGTCCCTCGACTCTTATAACTGCCATCTGGTTTCTGTACAAATTGTAAATAGCCTTTCGCTCCCTGTATTTTACCCCTGCCATCTTTAGAATTTGGAAGATAGTATTCCAGTCAACATTGTTGAAAGCTTTCTCTAAGTCTACAAATGCTAGAAATGTAGGTTTGCCTTTCCTTAATCTTTCTTCTAAGATAAGTCGTAAGGTCAGTATTGCCTCACGTGTTCCAGTATTTCTATGGAATCCAAACTGATCTTCCCCAAGGTCGGCTTCTATTAGTTTTTCCATTCGTCTGCAAAGAATTCGTGTTAGTACTTTGCAGCTGTGGCTTATTAAACTGATTGTTCGGTAATTTTCACATCTGTCAACACCTGCTTTCTTTGGGACTGGAATTATTATGTTCTTCTTGAAGTCTGAGGGTATTTCGCCTGTTTCATACATGTTGCTCACCAGATGGTAGAGTTTTGTCAGGACTGGCTCTCCCAAGGCCGTCAGTAGTTCCAATGGAATGTTGTCTACTCCCGGGGCCTTGTTTCGACTCAGGTCTTTCAGTGCTCTGTCAAACTCTTCGAGCAGTATCGTATCTCCCATTTCATCTTCATCTACATCCTCTTCCATTTCCATAATATTATCCTCAAGTGCATCGCCCTTGTATAGACCCTCTATATACTCCTTCCACCTTTCTGCTTTCCCTTCTTTGCTTAGAACTGGGTTTCCATCTGAGCCCTTGATGTACATACAAGTGGTTCTCTTTTCTCCAAAGGTCTCTTTAATGTTCCTGTAGGCAGTATCTATCTTACCCCTAGTGAGATAAGCCTCTACATCCTTATATTTGTCCTCTAGTCATCCCTGCTTAGCCTTTTGCACTTCCTGTCGATCTCATTTTTTAGACATTTGTATTCCTTTTTGCCTGCTTCATTTACTGCATTTTTATATTTTCTCCTTTCATCAATTAAATTCAATATTTCTTCTGTTACCCAAGGATTTCTACTAGCCCTCGTCTTTTTACCTGATTGATCCTCTGCTGCCTTCACTACTTCATCCCTCAAAGCTACCCATTCTTCTTCTACTGTGTTTCTTTCCCCCATTCCTGTCAATTGTTCCCTTATGCTCTCCCTAAAACTCTGTACAACCTCTGGTTCTTTCAGTTTATCCAGGTCCCATCTCCTTAAATTCCCACCTTTTTGCAGTTTCTTCAGTTTTAATCTACAGCTCATAACCAATAGATTGTGGTCAGAGTCCACATCTGCCCCTGGAAATGTCTTACAATTTAAAACCTGGTTCCTAAATCTCTGTCTTACCACTATATAATCTATCTGATACCTTTTAGTATCTCCAGGGTTCTTCCATGTATACAACCTTCTATCATGATTCTTAAACCAAGTGTTAGCTATGATTAAGTTGTGCTCTGTGCAAAATTCTACCAGGCGGCTTCCTCTTTCATTCCTTAGCCCCAATCCATATTCACCTACTAAGTTTCCTTCTCTCCCTTTTCCTACACTCGAATTCCAGTCACCCATGACTATTAAATTTTCGTCTCCCTTCACTATCTGAATAATTTCTTTTATTTCATCATACATTTCTTCAATTTCTTCGTCATCTGCAGAGCTAGTGGGCATATAAACTTGTACTACTGTAGTAGGTGTGGGCTTCGTATCTATCTTGGCCACAATAATGCGTTCACTATGCTGTTTGTAGTAGCTTACCCGCATTCCTATTTTCCTATTCATTATTAAACCTACTCCTGCATTACCCCTATTTGACTTTGTGTTTATAACCCTGTAGTCACCTGACCAGAAGTCTTGTTCCTCCTGCCACCGAACTTCACTAATTCCCACTATATCTAACTTTAACCTATCCATTTCCGTTTTTAAAATTTCTAACCTACCTGCCCGATTAAGGGATCTGACATTCCACGCTCCGATCCGTAGAACGCCAGTTTTCTTTCTCCTGATAACGACATCCTCTTGAGCAGTCCCCGCCCGGAGATCCGAATGGGGGACTATTTTACCTCCAGAATATTTTACCCAAGAGGACGCCATCATCATTTAATCATACAGTAAAGCTGCATGCCCTCGGGAAAAATTACGGCCGTAGTTTCCCCTTGCTTTCAGCCATTCACAGTACCAGCACAGCAAGGCCGTTTTGGTTATTGTTACAAGGCCAGACCAGTCAATCATCCAGACTGTTGCCCTTGCAACTACCGAAAAGGCTGCTGCCCCTCTTCAGGAACCACACGTTTGTCTGGCCTCTCAACGGATACCCCTCCGTTGTGGTTGTACCTACGGTACGGCTATCTGTATCGCTGAGGCACGCAAGCCTCCCCACCAACGGCAAGGTCCATGGTTCATGGGGGGCTATGGTTGATAGTCCATGTTAAAGTGTACACCCCTCATTACTGTCTTAAGTAAGTCAGTTCAATGTCAGAGGGAACCACGAGTATATCTCCTCCTACACAGTCATGTACAGTAAAACACTGTGGCGTTCTTACCAATCTTATGACTGATTGCAGTTTTACTTTTCACCAGAAGATCAAGCACCACCAGGCAGCACTGTTCATTCTCAATGTGCTCATTACACTCTTTCTATAAACTGATACCATGACAACTCAGTTTCTGCATGCAGACAGTCCCTCTAATTTGTTTCGGCTTTCATTACAATTTGTGCATGTGCTGTCAACTACACTCAGATCTGACAGGCTCTGTACTAATTTTTCATTTAGTCTGTTGACTTTTGCTGATCTACTGAACACTGTTCAAGAATAAGAGCACCTATACTCTTCTCCAATCATACAGGAGTGTCCAACACGTGAGAGATTCACAACAAAGGCAAGTTTGGAAAAATGGTAATGCCATAGTACAGTTTTTGTAAAACAAAACTTACCTTAAACTTGGCTTTGCATTTGGAGTTAATGTAGCACATCACTGAGCCACAAAATAGTATGTCTTAAGAATGAGGAGTTGGGGAAATAATAATCACATTGTGTTCTTTCAGTATATTATGTTGACATGCTTGAATCAAAATCCTCTCAGCTTCCAGCCACATCAAATATTTGAGTTTTATACATCTTCATTCTTATCCTTATTAGGAGCAAAATGTCTGACAGTTGTGACTGGTAACATGTCCTTCACAGTAGCACTGAAGATTGGTCTGAACACACACACACACACACACACACACACACACACACACACACACACACTTCAAGGAAAAATCTAGTTCCATTAGAGGATAGTGCTGTTTGGTGCCTGTCATGTCTTCCCACACTAGTGTTCTTATATGCTTAGGACATTCCATTCACAATAGAGAGTTTGGTAAAGTGAATATTATTGATCAGGAAGATACACAGAGTTAAACTGTTGATTTATTACCAGGGCACCCATAAAAGTAACTACAGTACATAAATAATGTGAAGGTTCTGTAGGACTGCAACAGTACAACAAATACATAGGCACTGGCGAGGAAAAAAAAAAAAAAAAAAAAAATGCACAAGATTTTTGAAAGCCTTTTGTAAACAGAGAGAAATATTCAAATGAAAATTTACAGAAGCTACCAAAATTAAACAGGTCTAATTCTAGGAAGTTATTTATGACTTCTCATGTAATGACTCCCAACAATAACTGTCAATAGCTCATTTCTGCACAAATTATTAGGATACCTGACATATATAGAAATTAATGTGCTCCCTATTAACTGAAGAAAGTATTAAACAGTGATCACCATGGATTAATATGGTGAAACCAAAGTCATCAAAAATATATTTTTACCTTTTTATTTAGGAACAAAGAGATGACTCACTGAAAGGCGGAAATGCTGTGTCATCGACAGATACACAAACTAGAGGTACAGAGCTTTACTTTGCTAGCTTTCAGAATGAAGTTCTGTTCTCAAGCTGTATGAGAAAACACACACACACACACACACACACACACACACACACACACACACACACACACACACTTCGATGGGGAGAGGGGGAACATCGAGTTACCTTACGTTTAGGCCAGGGAAGTTACAGGAACAAAGGATGTGCTATAAGGATAGCTCCCATTTGCGCAGCAACTCAGAAAAGCTGGTGGTTATGGGGAGGATCCAGATGGCATGGCTTGTGAAACAGCCATTGAAATCTCTTATGTTGTGCTCTGCTGCCTGTTGTGCCACTGGGTTGTCCACCTTGCTTTTGCTAACAGTTTGACAGTGGCCATTCATTCTGGTTAACAGCTGGTTGGTTGTCATACCAATGTAAAATGCTGTGCAGTGGTTGCAGCAGAGCTGGTATATATCATGGCTGCTTTCTCAGGTGGCCCAGCCTCGGATGGGATAGGGTAAGCCTGTGACGGGACTGGAGTAGGAGCTGCTGTGTGGGTGGAGAGGGCAGGTCTTGCATCTGAGTTGACAAAGAGGGTATGATCCCTGTGACAGGGGATTGGGGGTAGGAGGGGCACAGGGATGGACTAGGATGTTGTGGAGGTTGGGTAGGCAGCAGGACACCACTTTGAGAGGGGATGGAAGTACCTTGGGTTGGATATCCCTCATTTCAGAGCATGATGCTAGATAATCAAAGAACTGACAAAGGACGTGGTTCAGTTGTTCCCGTTCTGGATGGTATTGGGTCACAAGGGGGGGGGGGGGGGGTGCACTTCTTTGGGATTGGTTTTTGGGATGCATGTGAGGATAAGGTGTGTGTGTGTGTGTGTGTGTGTGCATACATCAACCCTTTCCCAATACCATTGCCCAATACTTGTCAGCTAGTTGTGTGCTGCCATCTCACACCCTAGTCTGTGAAATCACGTGCTCAGCCGTCTGCCACCTGCCCACTGTACCTGCACCCCTGGCTAGCTCAAGGTGGCTCCCAAGTCTCACAAAAGCTGCTAGACACTTTCCCCAATCCCCTCCCTGCCTGCTGCCTCTCTCCAACCCTCACTCCACCATACCCCGCACCCCCACCTCACCCCATTACAATCACCGTGACACTACAGTCTGGAACTGCACGACCGCTACGGTCGCAGGTTCAAATTCTGCCTCGGGCATGGATGCGTGTGATGTCCTTACGTTAGTTAAGTTTAAGTAGCTCTAAGTTCTAGGGGACTGATGATCTCAGAAGTTAAGTCCCATAGTGCTCAGAGCCATTTGAATTTGAACTCACCGTGGATCAAGAAAGAGCTGGCAGTCGAATTAGAACAATGTAGGACGACAGGAGTGTGTGTGCTTTTTTTTTGTGTGTGTGTGTGTGTGTGTGTGTGTGTGTGTGTGTGTTTCTCCATCTCTGTCGACGATGCAGCACTGCTGCCTTTTGGTGAATTGTCTCTCTATTCCTAAAAATTTGTTATTCTCAACCAGATCTTTCCGTACATTATTTTTACCTTAACCACAATTCAGGGATTTTTACCTTAACCACAACTCAGGCCTTAACTTCTAGACTCTTTCCTTCATCTTACAACTATAAAGTGATAAGGCTTTGTTAGCATAATGACATATCTAAAACTACAGAAAAATATTATTTTGAAGGGTGTTTCAAAAAGTCAGTACCTTCAGCAATAAAAAATCCTGATGTAATTTTTAACACTGATGTAAATACATGGTTTATTTAACTTCAGTTGTAAGATCCATTTAGAAATTCGAAAAGTTGTATCCAGATATTTCTACACTATTGTGCAAAACTTAATGGTGAAAGTAACTTTCACATGATGTGCTACTGCCAAGTAACATAGCTTGATGAAGCCTGGACCATACATAGAAAGAACTGTTATGGTATGGTACAAAAGGCAACTGAAAGAAGCACACAATTAGTGAGACCTATTATGTATGCAGTTGATGATTTGATCCTGGCAAGCCACATACCAAGTTGTCAGGGAAAAAAAAGAGAGAAATCTGAAAATTTCATCATTATTACATCAGTCCATTTCAGATGAGAGAAACAGTGCAACTGAAATCTGTGAGTGTAGAATGTGTTTGAAACTGTTTCATATAGAGAATATTAAACCTTATCATTATGACAGTGTGACAATAAGTAATAGTTCTGTTTCATACATTCAAGAACTTCTTATATGACTGTGGTGCATTATATTTTTATATCCATATAAACAGACTGGTTCAGGCAATTCCAGTGAGAGCACAGACTGAGTTGGGTAACTCCACTGAGTTCCTACACAAAGTGTTGTGCCATATAAATACTGTTTTAACATGAGAAATATCCAACTGGACTTTCCTTCATTTAACAAGTGTTAAGAATAATAACTTTGCACACACACAGCTTGTGAGTGTTTTTGTTGTCATGCAACTAATGTTGCCAAAATGTGTCTGTCTGAGTTGGTACGCTGGTGTGTTGCTTCCCATTCATCCTCTGCCAGTACAAATGCCTGTAAGACAGCACCTCATCTGAACAACATGCTATGTCCAACCCTTCGATGGAGTCTGAGTCCCCTCCATAACACATTGTGCTGTTCACGACACATCCCCTGACCCCTAATACACCACATCCACTTTACTATAATGTTATCAAGCTATGAGTATCTATAGTGAAGGGTTTAAAAGTTGAGCAAAGTGAATTACATAGTGCATCATGGAAGTGCATTGATATACAAAGGGAATTTATGATTGTTGAAGGTATTTCTAAATCACACTCTAATATATTGTGAACTTAATGCTACCAATTTTATAGTTCTTTTTCCTGGTTGGCAATTTTATATAACTACTATATAATCTGATGATTTCATAATTTTGTTTGATGACATCTCAATTTATCTTGTTCTGCTAAAATTTGTATATTGCTTATAGTGTTTCATTGGTTTCTTGATCTCTTTATTTCACATAATTAATCTTATATAAAAACATTTTTGGTAAATAATCACAGCTCAATTTTTATGTCACATGACTGCTCTGATTCTGACAAAACCTTGCATATGATCAATAAGCCACTCAACCTATAGGAACTTTTAAATCCTTAGAGCTTAGACAGTGCTTTCATGCTAGTTAATTGTGTTTATATGGGAGTTGCCTTTGTTCACTAATTACTGTCTTTACAAGTGCTTACTGTCTTGATTATTTAATTGTGGCCCTCTATGTTAGCGTTCCTCTGACGAGTTTTATATTTATATGTGTTATCTACTTACATGTTATTTTCATAATTGTAAGTATTTGCTAACATTATATGCCTCTCCACTGATTAAATTTAGTTATGGGTGGGACTCCATCTTAATCACTGACTAATCTTTCTTCACCAACTCGGTTTTTCATATGATGAGGAATCCAACATTCAAAATTTAAGAGTTCAGGGGTTGTGAGGTCACTGTTGCTGCCTCTCTATCGATAGTAGAACAAATGTAGCATCTATGAGCTGCAGTATGCATGGATAAACCTCTCTGGTTACAACAACTGGATAAGGAATTATTTGTTTTGTATGCAGCACTTCAGCAGTTGGAGCTTAAAGCTTGTCTTATTCATAAAATGACATAAATATTCTTATTACAGGTTTGAATTGCAGTCTCTGAAATAGAAGGAAACATCAAACTTCGATATCGATATTTAAAAGATGCAGGTTGCTGGTCTGAAAGGACACACGATATGAGACTGCTAATAAAATGGTAGTTAACAGCCATTATGATTCATCAATTATCTTCATGCTGATTGCTGCGAAATATCACTATGCAAATACAAATTGTTTATAACAGAGTAAATTAGATTTTGTATACTGTCATTTTAAATAAAACACCAACACTTTTAATGATATACTTTATCAACTAAATAATTGTGTAGTGTCTGGTAGATTAAGCTGAGACGTTCCTCTCAAAACTCTAACAGACAGAACAGAAGAATAATGATTGTTAAGTTTTTGTTCATTGTTTTAGAAATAAAATTATCTGAGATATTATCTCTTACACCTATCACATGTATATAAACTAATTCTTTGCCATTACTCAGCATTTTTATTCCTTACAGAATTTTTCTTTTCCCTTAAATGGTCTATTATACTGTCCCCTACATAGTGAGGCTGAGTGTCAAACTACAGTCAAACTATTTAATTCTAAGGTTTGTTTACAACATTCTTCGAAGGCACACATATACCAGTTCTCTTTTGCATTTATATACAATAATCAAATTTAAATTCTCACACCGCGATTCTTGGCATATTACTGTCATCTCAGTGCGAGCAGACTATGTCACAGCCAACATCGCGCAACATTCATATTTGAACAGTCTCTGACATGCACAGTAACTCGCTGTATGCTAGTCTATTCGCGGTATACCATGCAACTGTTTGATACTTTGTCACAAATAAATATTTGGCCTCTTTCTTAAATATTTGGCCTCTTACATCAAGAACATCAATAGAAGAGGAAAAAACTAGGTAAATATATAACAGATAGTACAATAAATACAATTCATTTTTTACACTAAAAATGTATGTTGTTTGTATTTACAATATATATACTGATGTCATCAAATTAATAATCTTAATGCCTTTGCATGTCTTGTGACAAATTCATTTTAGCCAGGAGATCTTTGAGATTATGTGGCTGCCTCTGCTTCTTGGCTTTAGTTATTTGCCTGGAAGTGACTGTTCTTTTAGCACCACCCAGAGTACATGTGGCTTATGGTATGTCAAGGATGTGAAAAGATCTGCTCCCACATACTGGCTACCTGTCTTGAGCCACATTCCAGCTACTGATATCAGATGCAAGAGCACACTACTGCGTGAATACCAGAAGTTGGTAATAACACCAACATTCCAATAATGGACGACGTATTCCCTGCGGAGTGAAAAAGACTAAGATCAAGACATACTCCTCTCATCGCAGCCAGGACTCTCATGGAAACTGAATTCAGTCCCATCTATGAATGAAAACACTGCTGGCATCAAAACTGTTCCTCATAATGCCTGAAGCTGCCTTGCATCCAGAAAAAAAACCCTTGGATTTGTCCAGTCTCGAGCACGTTGAACTATCTTGAACCGCCTCCAGATGGACCATGAACGATATGCAGACACTATCTACAAGTGGAGCAAATCTTCATCACAATCCTGTGACTGTAGTACGGAATGACGGACAGTTGCTCATGTTGTATTGACATGTCGCACATATGCCTACAAGGGTCCTTTCGAAGATTTCCTCACAGTGACAAGTGACGTTATACAATACATAACTGACCTAGATATCCATCTACAACTGTTGTTAGCTGTGTTATTTTATGCTGGAGAGCTATGCTTAAATGTTGACCTGTAGTAGTTTTGTAATCTATGTATACGTATTGCCATACAATAAATAAATAAGTAATGTCTTTGCAGATTGTCCCTCATATGCAGTGTTTGCTAAGTGCCCATACAAACTTTCTGAAGTTAACTGTTTACTCGACTTCATTGTTAACAGTCTTTTCTCATAAACCTGGGCCAATCCATGCTACACACAGCAGGCGGCTACACGGGTAGCAGGGGTTGTGTGGCGTGGACTGGGCGGTTTTTTAGGTTAGATGGCCTCGAGCAAGTACAGAAAGGGCAACAGCCTCAAAGGGTGCGGGGCAAAGTCAGGACATGCGGGGACCAAGCAGCAATCAGTATTATAACTGTAAACTGTCGAAGCTGCATCGGTAAAGTACCGGAACTTCAAGTGCTGATAGAAAGCACCGAAGCTGAAACCGTTATAGGTACGGAAAGCTGGCTTAAGCCAGAGATAAATTCTGCCGAAATTTTTACAAAGGCACAGACGGTGTTTAGAAAGGATAGATTGCATGCAACCGGTGGTGGCATGTTTGTCGTTGTTAGTGGTAGTTTATCCTGTAGTGAAATAGAAGTGAATAGTTCCTGTGAATTATTATGGGTGGAGGTTACACTCAACAACCGATCTAGGTTAATAATTGGCTCCTTTTACCGACCTCCCGACTCAGCAGCATTAGTGCCAGAACAACTGAAAGAAAATCTGGAATACATTTCACATAAATTTTCTCAGCATGTTATAGTCTTAGGTGGAGATTTCAATTTACCAGATATAGACTGGGACACTCAGATGTTTAGGACGGGTGGTAGGGACATGGCATCAAGTGACATTATACTGAGTGCACTATCCAAAAATTACCTCGAGCAATTAAACAGAGAACTGGCTCATGGAGATAACATCTTGGACCTACTGATAACAAACAGATCCGAACTTTTCGACTCTGTAAGTGCAGAACAGGGAATCAGTGATCATAAGGCCGTTGCAGCATCCCTGGATATGTAAGTAAATAGGAATATAAAAAATGGGAGGAAGATTTATATGTTTAGCAAGAGTAATAGAAGGCAGATTTCAGACTACCTAACAGATCAAAACGAAAATTTCTGTTCCGACATTGACAATGTTGAGTGTTTATGGAAAACGTTCAAGGCAATCGTAAAATGCGTTTTAGACAGATATGTACCGAGTAAAACTGTGAGGGACGGGAAAAACCCACCGTGGTTCAACAACAAAGTTAGGAAACTGCTGCGAAAGCAAAGAGAGCTTCACTGCAAGTTTCAAAGCAGCCAAAACCTCTCAGACAAACAGAAGCTAAACAATGTCAAAGTTTGCGTAAGGAAGGCTATGCGTGAAGCATTCAGTGAATTCGAAAGTAAAATTCTATGTACTGACTTGACAGAAAATCCTAGGAAGTTCTGGTCTTATGTTAAATCAGTAAGTGGCTCGAAACAGCATATCCAGACACTCCGGGATGGTGATGGCATTGAAACAGAGGATGACACGCGTAAAGCTGAAATACTAAGAAATACTAAACACCTTTTTCCAAAGCTGTTTCACAGAGGAAGACCGCACTGCAGTTCCTTCTCTAAATCCTCGCACAAATGAAAAAATGGCTGACATCAAAATAAGTGTCCAAGGAATAGAAAAGCAACTGGAATCACTCAACAGAGGAAAGTCCACTGGACCTGACGGGATACCCATTCGATTCTACACAGAGTATGCGAAAGAGCTTGCCTCCCTTCTAACAGCCATGTACCGCAAGTCTCTATAGGAACGGAAGGTTCCAAATGATTGGAAAAGAGCACAGGTGGTCCCGGTCTTCAAGAAGGGTTGTCGAGCAGAAGCGCAAAACTATAGGCCTATATCTCTGACATCGATCTGTTGTAGAATTTTAGAACATGTTTTTTGTTCGCGTATCATATAGTTTCTGGAAACCCAGACTCTACTCTGTAGGAATCAACATGGATTGCGGAAACAGCGATAGTGTGAGACCCAACTCGCTTTATTTGTTCATGAGACCCAGAAAATATTAGATACAGGCTCCCAGGTAGACGCTATTTTCCTTGACTTCCGGAAGGCGTTCGATACAGTTCCGCACTGTCGCCTGATAAACAAAGTAAGAGCCTATGGAATATCAGACCAACCGTATGGTCAGACCAGCTGTGTGGCTGGATTGAAGAGTTTTTAGCAAACAGAACACAGCATGTTGTTCTCAATGGAGAGACGTCTATAGACGTTAAGGTAACCTCTGGCGTGCCACAGGGGAGTGTTATGGGACCATTGCTTTTCACAATATATACACTCCTGGAAATGGAAAAAAGAACACATTGACACCGGTGTGTCAGACCCACCATACTTGCTCCGGACACTGTGAGAGGGCTGTACAAGCAATGATCACACGCACGGCACAGCGGACACACCAGGAACCGCGGTGTTGGCCGTCGAATGGCGCTAGCTGCGCAGCATTTGTGCACCGCCGCCGTCAGTGTCAGCCAGTTTGCCGTGGCATACGGAGCTCCATCGCAGTCTTTAACACTGGTAGCATGCCGCGACAGCGTGGACGTGAACCGTATGTGCAGTTGACGGACTTTGAGCGAGGGCGTATAGTGGGCATGCGGGAGGCCGGGTGGACGTACCGCCGAATTGCTCAACACGTGGGGCGTGAGGTCTCCACAGTACATCGATGTTGTCGCCAGTGGTTGGCGGAAGGTGCATGTGCCCGTCGACCTGGGACCGGACCGCAGCGACGCACGGATGCACGCCAAGACCGTAGGATCCTACGCAGTGCCGTAGGGGACCGCACTTCCCAGCAAATTAGGGACACTGTTGCTCCTGGGGAATCGGCGAGGACCATTCGCAACCGTCTCCATGAAGCTGGGCTACGGTCCCGCACACCGTTAGGCCGTCTTCCGCTCACGCCCCAACATTGTGCAGCCCGCCTCCAGTGGTGTCGCGACAGGTGTGAATGGAGGGACGAATGGAGACGTGTTGTCTTCAGCGATGAGAGTCGCTTCTGCCTTGGTGCCAATGATGGTCGTATGCGTGTTTGGCACCGTGCAGGTGAGCGCCACAATCAGGACTGCATACGACCGAGGCACACAGGGCCAACACCCGGCATCATGGTGTGGGGAGCGATCTCCTACACTGGCCGTACACCACTGGTGATCGTCGAGGGGACACTGAATAGTGCACGGTACATCCAAACCGTCATCGAACCCATCGTTCTACCATTCCTAGACCAGCAAGGGAACTTGCTGTTCCAACAGGACAATGCACGTCCGCATGTATCCCGTGCCACCCAACGTGCTCTAAAAGGTGTAAGTCAACTACCCTGGCCAGCAAGATCTCCGGATCTGTCCCCCATTGAGCATGTTTGGGACTGGATGAAGCGTCGTCTCACGTGGTCTGCACGTCCAGCACGAACGCTGGTCCAACTGAGGCGCCAGGTGGAAATGGCATGGCAAGCCGTTCCACAGGACTACATCCAGCATCTCTACGATCGTCTCCATGGGAGAATAGCAGCCTGCATTGCTGCGAAAGGTGGATATACACTGTACTAGTGCCGACATTGTGCATGCTCTGTTGCCTGTGTCTATGTGCCTGTGGTTCTGTCAGGAGTGTATAAATGACCTAGTAGATAGTGTCGGAAGTTCCATGTGGCTTTTCACGGATGATGCTGTAGTATACAGAGAAGTTGCAGCATTAGAAAATTGCAGCGAAATGCAGGAAGATCTGCAGCATATAGGCACTTGGTGCAGGGAGTGGCAACTGACCCTTAACATAGACAAATGTAATGTACTGCAAATACATAGAAAGAAGGATCCTTTATTGTATGATTATATGATAGCGGAAGAAACACTGGTAGCAGTTACTTCTGTAAAATATCTGGGAGTAATCGTGCGGAACAATTTGAAGTGGAATGATCATATAAAATTAATTGTTGGTAAGGCGAGTACCAGGTTGAGATTCATTGGGAGAGTCCTTAGAAAATGTAGTCCATCAACATAGGAGGTGCCTTACAAAACACTTGTTCGACCTATACTTGAGTATTGCTCATCAGTGTGGGATCCGTACCAGGTCGGGTTGACGGAGGAGATAGGGAGGATCCAAAGAAGAGCGGCGCGTTTCATCACAGGGTTATTTGGTAAGCGTGATAGCGTTACGGAGATGTTTAGCAAACTCAAGTGGCAGACTCTGCAAGAAAGGCGCTCCGCATCGCGGTGTAGCTTGCTGTCCAGGTTTAGAGAGGCTGCATTTCTAGATGAGGTATCGAATATATTGCTTCCCCCTACTTATACTACCCGAGGAGATCATGATTGTAAAATTAGAGAGATTCGAGCGCCAACGGAGGCTTTACGGCAGTCGTTCTTCCCGCGAACCATACGCGACTGGAACAGGAAAGGGAGGTAATGACAGTGGCACGTAAAGTGCCCTCCGCCACACACCGTTGGGTGGCTTGCGGAGTATAAATGTAGATGTAGATGTATTTCTTATTTTACAATGCTCCTTTTTTGCAGAATGACACACACACACACACACACACACACACACACACACACACACACACACACACACACACACACATAAATAAATGATATCCTTCTGGTGGTCTTTGTGGTGGTGATCCATTTGGGAACAAATGCCATAACATAATCGTTCTTTGCAGAACCATGCGAAAGAGTGATAGAATTTCTGTGTCAGCCCGTTTTGAATGCTGTACTTGGCAGGTGGGTTGTCTCTGCGATTCCGAAAACATTTTGCTCACCAAATTTCTCACTACTTCTCACACCCATAGCATTCACTTGTTTATATTTGTTTTTGCTACTTGTTTTAGTCTTACACAAATTTCACTGTACACTACACTTAACTTTAATGTTCAAGTTTACCACAATTTATGGTGCCTTAGAACATTCCTCTCATCAGTCACACAATTTCGTTACTTCTTTTAAAAGTTTCCTGTCTAACTACTTCTGTCATTCTAAACATTCTACTATGCATTTATTTATGCAGCAATTCTATGTTTCTTTAATGTCACCATAGGATTTCTTTAATTACTCTTGAAACCTGAAAGAAATGATTAGGCCCAGCACAAGCCACCCAACAACACATGAGCTCAAGTGCATATCTTTGAATTAAATACTACAGTTACAGTAAGAATTAAAATTACTCTAAATAAAGCTACACGGTACAGCCCTTATGTGTTTGTGGACCATAGCCTGTTTTCCAATGCTGTATAATTATTTCATCCATCTGCATCATTTGCCTGCTTCCTTTGACACTTTCCATTATATTCTGAAAGAATGTGGTTTCATTGTTTGTTCTGAAACATAGTTCGCTATGAGAGCCTTGTGCCTCACGTGATCAATGTGTTGTGTGTGCATACGAAGGGCTTATATCAATAGTGGTACAAGTCCATTTTTGTTCATTTTGAGATACAGAGTCGTAAAGTTAAATGAGCAACTTGTCACGGAAATCGCTGTTGGACTTGATAGCGTGTCACAGAGATGAGCGTAGTACAAACTTTAGCCAACAGATGGCACTGTTAACTGTGCCTTTTAGTTGCTACTTGCAACTTCTAGCTGCGACTTGTCACTGAAATCGCAGAAAGCAGTACAGAATTCGGCCAACAGATGGCTCACGGCATTGAATGTGAAATGCTACTTGCAACTGCTAACTGTGACTGAAATCGCAGTTAGATTTTGTAAAGTTGTTATTGTGATATCTGTGACTTCATACGCGATTTCCTGCCCACCACTATACAGCAGTGAAAGGAACCTGTGACCACTGGAGTGTTTTGTTTCTCCCACTAGACAGTGCCAGAAGCTCCTCCAAAAAATCGTAACACGGCGCGCACACACACACACACGTATATTTCACTTACAATTACGAATAACTTAAATTGGATAACAATTACATGGATAAAGTTGTGGGAAAAGTGAACCAAAGAATGTGTTTCATTGGCAAAATATGGTCGAGGTATATGGAAAGAGACTGCCTACACTACACTGAACCGCCTTCTGGAGTACTGCTGCACAGTATTGGATCCACACCAGATGGGACTGATGGAGGGGACTGAAAAAGTTCAAAGAAGGCAGCTCATTTTGTATTATCATGAAATAATATAGATTTTGTCATGGCAATCATCGAAACACAGTCACTTTTCATTGTGGCAGGATCTTTTCACAAAATTTCAACTGCCAACTTTATCCTCTAAATGTGAAAAGTATTTTGTTGGTGCCCATCTACATAAAGAGAAATGAGCATTATAATAAAATAAGAGAAATCAGAGGTTGCACAGAAAGATTTACGTGCTGGTTTTTCCTGCGCACTTTTCAAGAGTGGATCACTACAGACAGTCATGTAGATGTAGTGGAATAGTTATAACACACAATGTATTTGAAAGCAGAGTAAAGGGTATGGCATTTGATTTTTATATCTGATGGTTTACGCGCGACTGCTACGGTCGCAGGTTCGAATCCTGCCTCGGGCATGGATGTGTGTGATGTCCTTAGGTTAGTTAGGTTTAAGTAGTTCTAAGTTCTAGGGGACTGATGACCTGAGATGTTAAGTCCCATAGTGCTCAGAGCCATTTGAATCTGATGGTTTAAGGTGTGAAAGCAAATTGTTTGAACAAGTCACAAATATGCAGGTTCAAATTTTCGCCATACGAAAAATGCGTACATAATGTCTCACTTACTAGCCACGCTAGATAATATAAGATAACACACATTAAGAACCACGTCCCATCTTTTGTAATGCCCAGGGGTTCATCATGAATTGTGGTGACTTCAGTATAATTATTGTCTTTGAATAATATGTTGTTTCTGTTCATCTCGTTGCGTATTTCTTTCAGTAACTGTACTGTACTGAAACAGTTCTTTCATTGTACAGTCCAAGTATCACCGAGCTATGTTACTTGGCAGCGATACATCATGCAAAAGTAACTTTCATTCTAAAGTTTTGCACACTAGTGTAATAAGTTGATACTTATCTATGCATATGGAGTTGTAACAGGGAGTTGTGGCAGGGGAAATTTGTTTGTAAGCAATACTGATTATGTTTCCCTTACCTCAGTTGCTTGTTCATCATCAGGGTCAATAGAGCTAACACTCCTCTTGATTTTGTCCAGAAACTCCTTGTAAGAGCTCACTGATGGATGTACAGTGCTGAATTTATGAAGAAGCATCAGACCCCAGAAGAATTTAAGACAAGCACAAATCTCTTTCTTTATTACCATCTCATTTACATCCTTTAACTCCGGATAATAAGCCAGTAAGGCAATCACAGCATTAATGCTGGTTTCTGGTATAATATTGTTGACAGCGCCTGGACAGTTCTCCATGTTCCCTGTAAGTACATAATTCTTCTTCTTAATTCACAATAATGGTTATCAAATCACATTTTAAGTTAGATCTGGTAAAAAAATAATACAAATGTCTTTGGGAGCACACACAAAAGATACTCTATATTCTAACCATATTGGTTTAAATATTAAGCTCAATATTTTGATGATAATCTTCAACACCTTCAACAACAGAGAATTTATATTTTAGCATGGCCATTTGGAAAATTCATGGAACTGCACAACTGAAGTTTTTCAATGTTTAAAAAGGAATTGAAATAATTAATAGAACTAAATGTGGTATTATGCTGTGGTGGAGACACTACAATGATATGTATATTCAAAATGTCTGAATAAAATACTCTAGTTCACAAATTTTTTTTATATTTCTGATAGCTGGTTTCAGTCATTACAAGGGTCTTCATACCTACAAATTAACCAACTATGAAAACTATTACAGCGACAATTTTGTCATTATTTTCTGCTGCAATATTTTATTTATTTACTTTTTGCACTTTTTCCCCTTTTATTATATGACCTTGGAATCTTTCCTGCAATTAAGCTTTTAATAATTTTATGATCATAGTTAATACTGTAACTAACTTATCGTGGAATTGCACCTTGGAAGTCTCGTAACCTACCTTCTTGAATTTCATCCTGCTATTAATGGGATCAATGAACATTTCTTAAACAAAATACACAATACTGCAGTCAATGATTTTTATCTCATATTTACTGACACATGACATTCCCTTTCTGATGACCAGCTTTAAAACATGCAGACATTTCAATAGTCTTTTGTTGTGTCTGTCTGCCATGTTAAAAAAGGTTCAGCAGTTTCCATAGGAACATCTAGTTCACACAACAGCATTATGCAGACAACAAAATAATTTCCTATGCATGACCATATATTCACATTTACACCTACATCTACTTCATAAACTACCTTATGCATGGTGTATATGTGCACAAGGAAAAAAAATTCCCGGATTTCCTGGTTAAAAATACACTTTCTCCCGGGTGGAAACATAGTTTTTCCCTGTAAACTGACAGTATATTTTCTCTCCGAACTGTTTAACTTATCAATCCTTTGAATGGTTATGGCTTTATACACGGGCGTAGAATTTCCTGGTGCTTTATAAAACAAAACTCAGGGGAAAAAAACACCTTTTGGAAAGTTTGATGTGCAGCAACATGTACGCTGCATAGTTTCGTATTACGAAAGTATAAATTTGAATTCCACCACACACCACATGTTACTTTCCAAAGCATTGAAATTGAGATTGCGATGCGTACTTGTAAGCCAGTCATAGCTCATGTCACGTGATCTCGCCAGCCGATGACAGCGGATATTCAGAGCTTCCGACACATGGTATAGTCAGCCAATAGCAACATCACTGTTAAGTAGCGCGAACAGGAAAAGTTAATGGTTTAAATTAATATACGTAAGGCTGCTACAAGAAAAGCAAAGCTTTCACTTATAATATTGGTCTCTAAGGCCAATACGCTGCAAGAGAGGCTAAGCTTTCACATATAATGTTGGCCTTTTACGCGTGTATTCCATTTTAAGATATATCACACAAATGTGCCAGTACATTTTTTTAATAACAACATAAATATGTGATCTAAATTCTTCTAAATGGCTTGTCATCAAAGAGCTGATTTTTAAACGAGTCCCAGATTCCCAGTGAAATAGGCCTCGACCTGATATTAAGCTTTTCAATGTGGTTTTTGGAATGTAAATTTCCTGAAGTGTCAGTACTTTGCTATCTCACGTTTGGTTCTTTGTTATGGCATAATGCCATACGTGCTAGAAGATGAAAACATACACTTGAAATGCACCGAACAGTTGAAACTAGCCAATAGTGTGGAATTAAACACTTCGTTTCAAATATATTGACTGCCTCAGCGGAAAAGATTAATAAAAGAAAATTTCTTCAGCAAACTGATAAAAATAACTTCATTGTTCTGGCAATTAATGCTTGACTGTCAGAAAGGTGGCAATAAAGTAAAATCTGAAATAATAAAGTATTTTAGTCTTCCATAATTACGTAAATGTATTTTAATCCACATGACACCTCCCGGCCACAGAAATCAATTTTGTTTTCATTTGACGTGAGTGCAGCAGACATAGAGGAAACAGCAAAATCACTAAATGTAAACACGGGTCACATGGAGACTACCCGCTTCCCTATTATAACTCAGACTGCTCTACGAATCAGCCCCGTATCTACAATATTTCCGAACCGGGGCAATAGCAGATAGTGGTGCCACTTGAACGTTTAAGATTGGATGTCAAAAAGTTAAAAAAAAAATCGAATTTTCAAAAATATGTTCATTTTGTAGCGCACATCTTTCTGAAGAGTCTGATACATAAAACATAAGTGTCTGAGGAACTGTAAGACATGTTATTTGATCTTAAGTGTGCCAAAGTGCAGTGCCACACCTCTTCACACAGCATTCCTCTATCGCACGTCACTGTATTTCAGTCTGTGGAATTGAAACGTGTATATTTTGTAATGGATGCCATCAAACTATATTCAGGACAGTGGAAATTAAAATGTCCTATAGTGCCTCTCCTGCTTCCAGTCAGCCGATTTGACATCCTGTCCCCTCTTTATTTTTTTATTTTTCATTTTTTTTTAAACTCTTCAGAAAATTTGCACTCTTTATTCCTTATTAGCTAACAACTTGCTGCTTTGTGTGACATAAAATTAAGTATAGGATACATAAAACCAGTAAAGAAAAGAGACAAGCAAGAAAGTACACATTTCTTCAATCCTTAGCTCCTAGAATTTTTCCTCTCTAATCTTGCTACAGCTTTACATGGCGTGCTTCCCTTCCTGCGAAAGATTCTGTTACCTCATCAAAGTTCGCCAAATGTTTTGCTACATGAAAAATCGAAACGTCGTTGTCTAATACTGAAAAATCTGTTAATACAAATAGGACCCAAGACTGGTGTGGTTTCTCGACCTGATTACGTGTGTTTTGTCACTGTCTGCTAGATAAAATAGGCCTTTCTAATACTGCAGCAATTGTAACAAAAGCCAAATAAATGAGACTGTTTTGGCACAAATGGTCATTTTTATAGCATAGCAGAATATAATTCACAAAGTACCAATATCAAATGCCTATTAGGCCTACTACACGCAAAAAGCTTTATGTTAGGAAATAGTTTTACACTTCATTCATACACTCCAGTTTCTCAAGCATGAGACCGAAAAGTAATAGAGCGAAATTTTTATATAAATTTGGAATTGTCATATTCTTCCATAATTTAAATGATGTCCCCGTTTCTTCTCCTTCCTCATTCTAACAAACAGTCTTGTCATGACTAATTCTGTATCTATTCCTGCCAATGTCAAAGCTTATTCACACGTTAACTTCACTAACTCTGCCAGGATCACCAGTTTAGTTATCCCGCGATTATTCTCCAGTTAGGCATTGTTACGTGTTCGTACAACGCGTTTTCTGCACTACTTCCAGAATAGACCTTAAATCAGCTGCTAGCCAGAGACTGTACAACTGGTCCTTACTAGTATAGCGATCTGGCCAAAAAATTTCTGTCAAAATTTCATTTTCTTGGATACACTGAGAAGATAATACGTAATCTTTCGTACCTGTTATTCCTGTTAGTCGTTTATTCACACTCTGGTAGTCTGAATCTATGGATTTCGTTGGTAATCATAACAACGCTCATCATTCACAAAACCAATCAACCACATAATCAGACAGTGGTTGGCTTTTTTTCATTCGGCTATACTCTGCTCAGCTCGTATAGCCCCTTTTGTCTGCAGGAAAGTTTATTTCTAGATGTGATGAGGATTCCACTGATAGAGACATCACATACACTATGCACACATTCCCAAATCAACTTATGATTCATTCAGAAATCAACTTAGAATGTGTTCAACAATGTTAAAAAACCGACAGGGACACGTTTCAAAGTCATACAAATAATCGATAGACCAAAGGGCACAGGATGCTAAGGGCATTGTGAAACAAGGTTTTTTCCTCAACAAAATGAATCCCCCCCCCCCACCTAGAGCTAGGGCTGCTGTGCATGCATCATGAATCTGGCAGTTTGGGTGTGCCAGTAAAATTTTTCCCGGTAGCACCCAGCTGCCCCCCCCCCCCCCCCCACCCCCCTTTTGGTGCTGTGACAGCTTACACAGCCAACAGCCACGTTTCTGTAGCCAGAAGCGGAAGAAATACTACTCAACTGCACATGCACATGATCCCACTCGTAACTGCTAAAACAAATATAATTTTAACAGTTCTGACATCATGCAATTTGTTGTTACGAAGCATTGCATAGTCTTCCTAAAGCCTTTGACACATTTTGCTGTTGGCAGACACTTGTATGAGTACTGTGTTTTGTTGTTGTATATGGCGCATTTCCATTGCAACTTAAATTTATTTTCGTTTTTTCTCTCGTTTATGTTTTATTGCTGCAGTATTATTCTGCAGTAACAGGATACAGTAATATCCTTTGTTAGAGTATTGGTTCTTACCAGTCAAAATTACAAAAAATTAACTGAGAAGAAAACAATGAAAAATTTCCGGAATTAAAAAAATAAAAATCCCGGGTTTCTCCCGGTTTTCTCCTGGATGAAAAAATTCCTGGGTTTTTCCTGGATCTCCCAGTTGTCCCGGGTCGTAGACACCCTGTTATGGTGCATGGTAGAGGGTACTTTTGGTGCCACCAGTTAACAGTTAACACAGTTAAGAAATAGACCATCAATATGTACAGAAAACTGTGAGCACAGACCAACTCAAGTATAAATCTTAAATAAATCTAATCTGTCAAGTAGGCTGCGTTCAGAAGAATCTTTAGCAGAACATAAATTTCCACTGGAAGAGCACTCAAAGGCAAGATCAATGGTGACCCAATCTAGCACAGTGCACAAAACGAGAGTTATCATTTTGAAGAACACACACACACAAAAGCACATGCATGCGCGTGTGCACGTGCGCGCCACGCACACACACACACACACACACACACACACACACACACACACACACACACAGATGCATGTCACAAACCTATTCTTTAACAAGTTTAGTAAACCAAGTACATATAAAGTTACATGCAGCCATCACAATATATTCTGTACATACCAAACAGCCAAAACTTTCAAAACCTGTTACTACAAGCATACTCACATTTTTAAACTGATAAATCCAAAAAATCTGCCATTACACATCAGATGTTACAGAAGAGCTACAATATGGATATTTGACAAGAAAACCACACCACCTCATCATCATTGATTTCATTCAAATTTATGCTATATGCAGAGCTTGACCGGAAATGAAAATGATGGATGTGTGGACTGCAGTTGGCCAAGCATTTAGAAAAAATAGCAATTTTGATACTGGTCAGGAGAGGCATGAGCCACTTATGTTTGCATAGTTGCCAGACAGCAATTGGTGCAGCAGAAAGAGTGCAGCAGAACGATAATCCAAGAGTCATGGGGTTGTGTCCCTAAGCAGAAACAGTTTTCATTTTCAATTTTTACCTTGTGTAAACTGTAAATAACCAAAATAATCATCAATTACTGCATTTATCAATACTGTCATAAAAGGATGGAAAGGTGAGGCAAAGCGAAATATGGTATCGCAACCATGAGGACTCTGCAAATATGTCCAAGAAAAGATTGTAATTAAAGTGTAGGGCCTCCATATTCCATTAGTTTCATTTTGATCCTCCAACAGCCCTCAGTAGCTACTGCAACCCTGTAAAGAATTTTAGAAAAAGCTTAAAAACTGATCACATCTTATCTAGAAAGCAAAAGAAATCACACCCTGACAATATTGTATAAAAACACTTTCCATTATACATCACCAGCTATGCTCAATGGTGAAATGACATATTATGCATGGTTTGCTGCCAAAGTGTGCAATATGTGTGATGAGAGAGAGCTTTTTATGATTTACTATAGAAACTTTAAAACACCTACATAATTGTAAAAATGCGACATTTATAACATGTAAAAGATGCCAAAGAAATGATTGCTTCCTCTGTTTTATTACAAATATCACTCCACTACATGTAAATCATCTACATACATACATTAATCCTTGTACTATAGATCATGAATATGACATTTTGTAATGATGTGGAATGTGTCACTTTAACACAAGTTTTCTTTACACAAAATAATTTTTTTTCAGTTACTACTTCATCTCTAAAAATTCATCTACTGAGTAGGAGGATTTGTCATTCAGAAATTCTTTTAACTTGCTTTTAAATGTTGGCTGGCTATCTGTCAGACTTTCAATGTTATTTGGCGAATGACCAAACATTTTTGTCGTAGCATAATTCACCCCTTGCTGTATCAAAGTGAGATTTAAACCAGAACAGTGAAGATCATCTTTTCTTCCTTTTTTCAAGTGTTGCAGATATGCACCTTGCTGTAATTTTTATTTGGGATGGGTTATTAATGACAAATTTCATAAGTGAATATAACAAAGATGAGGTGACTTACCGAACGAAAGCGCTGGCAGGTCGATAGACACACAAACACAAACATACACACAAAATTCAAGCTTTCGCAACAAACTGTTGCCTCATCAGGAAAGAGGAAAGGAGAGGGAAAGACGAAAGGATGTGGGTTTTAAGGGAGAGGGTAACGAGTCTTTCCAATCCCGGGAGCGGAAAGACTTACCTTAGGGGGAAAAAAGGACGGGTATACACTCGCACACACACACATATCCATCCACACATATACAGACACAAGCAGACATATTTAAATATAAAGAGTTTGGGCAGAGATGTCAGTCGAGGCAGAAGTGCAGAGGCAAAGATGTTGTTGAATGACAGGTGAGGTATGAGTGGCGGCAACTTGAAATTAGCGGAGATTGAGGCCTGGCGGATAACGGGAAGAGAGGATATATTGAAGAGGAAGTTCCCATCTCCGGAGTTCGGATAGGTTGGTGTTAGTGGGAAGTACCCAGATAACCCGGACGGTGTTACACTGTGCCAAGATGTGCTGGCCGTGCACCAAGGCATGTTTAGCCACAGGGTGATCCTCATTACCAACAAACACTGTCTGCCTGTGTCCATTCATGCGAATGGACAGTTTGTTGCTGGTCATTCCCACATACAATGCGTCACAGTGTAGGCAGGTCAGTTGGTAGTTCACGTGGGTGCTTTCACACGTGGCTCTGCCTTTGATCGTGTACACCTTCCGGGTTACAGGACTGGAGTAGGTGGTGGTGGGAGGGTGCATGGGACAGGTTTTACACCGGGGGCGGTTACAAGGGTAGGAACCAGAGGGTAGGGAAGGTGGTTTGGGGATTTCATAGGGATGAACTAAGAGGTTACGAAGGTTAGGTGGACGGCGGAAAGACACTCTTGGTGGAGTGGGGAAGATTTCATGAAGGATGGATCTCATTTCTGGGCAGGATTTTAGGAAGTCGTATCTCTGCTGGAGAGCCACATTCAGAGTCTGATCCAGTCCCGGAAAGTATCCTGCCACAAGTGGGGCACTTTTGTGGTTCTTCTGTGGGAGGTTCTGGGTTTGAGAGGATGAGGAAGTGGCTCTGGTTATTTGCTTCTGTACCAGGTCGGGAGGGTAGTTGCGGGATGCGAAAGCTGTTGTCAGGTTGTTGGTGTAATGCTTCAGGGATTCCGGACTGGAGCAGATTCGTTTGCCACGAAGACCTAGGCTGTAGGGAAGGGACCGTTTGATGTGGAATGGGTGGCAGCTGTCGTAATGGAGGTACTGTTGCTTGTTGGTGGGTTTGATGTGGACGGACGTGTGAAGCTGGCCATTGGACAGGTGGAGGTCAACATCAAGGAAAGTGGCATGGGATTTGGAGTAGGACCAGGTGAATCTGATGGAACCAAAGGAGTTGAGGTTGGAGAGGAAATTCTGGAGTTCTTCTTCACTGTGAGTCCAGATCATGAAGATGTCATCAATAAATCTGTACCAAACTTTGGGTTGGCAGGCCTGGGTAACCAAGGAGGCTTCCTCTAAGCGACCCATGAATAGGTTGGCGTACGAAGGGGCCATCCTGGTACCCATGGCTGTTCCCTTTAATTGTTGGTATGTCTGGCCTTCAAAAGTGAAGAAGTTGTGGGTCAGGATGAAGCTGGCTAAGGTAATGAGGAAAGAGGTTTTAGGTAGGGTGGCAGGTGATCGGCGTGAAAGGAAGTGCTCCATCGCAGCGAGGCCCTGGACGTGCGGGATATTTGTGTATAAGGAAGTGGCATCAATGGTTACAAGGATGGTTTCTGGGGGTAACGGAATGGGTAAGGATTCCAGGCGTTCGAGAAAGTGTTTGGTGTCTTTGATGAAGAATGGGAGACTGCACGTAATGGGTTGAAGGTGTTAATCTACGTAGGCAGAGATACGTTCTGTGGGGGCTTGGTAACCAGCTACAATGGGACGGCCAGGATGATTGGGTTTGTGAATTTTAGGTAGAAGGTAGGGGTGCGGGGTGTCGGTGGGGTCAGGAGGTTGATGGAGTCAGGTGAAAGGTTTTGTAGGGGGCCTAAGGTTCTGAGGATTCCCTGAAGCTCCACCTGGACATCAGGAATGGGATTGCCTTGGCAAACTTTGTATGTGGTGTTGTCTGAAAGCTGACGCAGTCCCTCAGCCACATACTCCCGACGATCAAGTACCACGGTTGTGGAACCCTTGTCCGCCGGAAGAATGATGATAGACCGGTCAGCCTTCAGATCACGGATAGCCTGGGCTTCAGCAGTGGTGATGTTGGGAGTAGGATTAAGGTTTTTTAAGAAGGATTGAGAGGCAAGGCTGGAAGTCAGAAATTCCTGGAAGGTTTGGAGAGGGTGATTTTGAGGAAGAGGAGATGGGTCCCGCTGTGACGGAGGACGGAACTGTTCCAGGCAGGGTTCAATTTGGATAGTGTCTTGGGGAGTTGGGTCATTAGGGGTAGGATTAGGATCATTTTTCTTCGTGGCAAAGTGATACTTCCAGCAGAGAGTACGAGTGTAGGACAGTAAATCTTTGACGAGGGCTGTTTGGTTGAATCTGGGAGTGGGGCTGAAGGTGAGGCCTTTGCATAGGACAGAGGTTTCAGATTGGGAGAGAGGTTTGGAGGAAAAGTTAACTACTGAATTAGGGTGTTGTGGTGCCAGATTGTGTTGCTTGGAATTTTGAGGTTTTGGAGGGAATGGAGCTGGAAGTGGGAGACTGAGTAGATGGGAGAGACTGGGTTTGTGTGCAATGAGAGGTGGTTGAGGTTTGCTGGAAAGGTTGTGAAGGGTGAGTGAGTTAACTTTTCGGAGGTGGGAAACCAGGAGATTGGATAGTTTTCTGAGGTGAAGGGTGGCATGCTGCTCTAATTTGCGGTTGGCCTGTAGGAGGATGCTCTGAATAGCCGGTGTGGATGTGGGAGAGGAAAGATTGAGGACTTTTATTAAGGATAGGAGTTGACGGGTGTGTTCATTAGCTGAGTTGATGTGTAGGTGAAGGATTAGGTGGGTGAGGGCAATGGATTGTTCAGTTTGGAACTGGTATAGGGACTGATGGAAAGAAGGGTTGCAGCCAGAGATGGGAACACGCACATATCCATCCACACATACAGACACAAGCAGACATATTGTGTCTGTATGTGTGGATGGATATGTGCGTGTGTGCAAGTGTATACCTGTCCTTTTTTCCCCCTAAGGTAAGTCTTTCTGCTCCCGGGATTGGAATGACTCCTTACCCTCTCCCTTAAAACCCACTTCCTTTCGTCTTCCCCTCTCCTTCCCTCTTTCCTGATGAGGCAACAGTTTGTTGCGAAAGCTTGAGTTTTGTGTGTATGTTTGTGTTTGTTTGTGTGTATCGACCTGCCAGCGCTTTTGTTCGGTAAGTCATCTCATCTTTGTTTTTATATATATATATATATATATATATATATATATATATATATATATATATATATATAGAGGGAAACATTCCACGTAGGAATATATATATCGCAAAGCTACTGGGGATATTCTGAGTTCCTTAAATAATGTCTGCAAGGTGATATTGGGTGGAATCCAACTATTATTCTAATTACACGGTTTTGAGCAATGAACACTTTCTCTCTTAATGACAAATTGTCCCAAAATATGATGCCAAATGAAAGCAGTGAATGAAAATATGTATGGTAGGCTAATTTACTGATATGTTTATCACCAAAATTTGCAATAACTCTAGCAGCATAAGTAGCTGAACCTAACCGTTTCAACAGATCATCGATGTGTTTCTTCCAGTTCAATTTCTCATTAATGCACACACCGAGAAATTTTGAATATTCTGCCTTGACAACAAACTTCTGTTCATAGTAAATTAATAAACATATTTAATCTTGTATAAAAATATCTCATGTACAATTTACAATTCCTCCCTGGAAATTTATTTTCAATTCCAAATTTTGTTTTGGCTTTCTTCTCATGTCTTTTATGAAAATATTTTTACATACAATATATAGTGCATTATTTCAGTTTGCGTGTAGTATAAGTAACAAAAATTGAAAATAAAATTAAGAAAGTCCACAAGACAACTTGACGACACCACCTAAGTATTTTCGTTCAATACTCTTTTCCTGCACCAACTGCTGTCTGGCAACTATGTTAACTACCCGAAACATAGGTCTCTCAGAACCTTCATTTATTTTATATGTCGAGTGTGGCAGCACTGCAAAAAAGTGTGGCTTCACTTTCCCAGTACCTTCGCCGTAATACTTACCACGTGTAAAGCATCAGTCAACAGTCTGTTTTACTCGTCAGTGAAGACATACAGAGTATTGTCTAGAGGAGTGTGCCTGAGATACCGCATGTTTCGTGTTACGTACAAGAATTCGGTAGGTCCAATGGACCGCATGTCTCTATTTACGACATATTCTACTTTCATTGGCTGTTATTTTATAGCGTCTTCTTCTATGCGTGAATTTGTCATATTTCAGGTATAACATGGAACGACTTTCGAAGAAGAGTAACACATCTGCAGCTAATCCAGATTTGGAAGCTTGGGTGCAAGTGCAATTACGGGATTTAGATGAAGAGGAAAATGGGATCAATGATGACACATTTGACAATTCTGATGATGATCCAGATTTCGTGATAGGTGATAGTCACCATGAAACAGAGAGTGGTACTAGTGAAGAAAATGTTTTATTGGAAGAAGACCCTGGAGTGCTGGAACGGTCTATACTACAGGTAATACCTCACACCAAACAGTAATTTTATGGTAAAAATAATTTCCAATGGGAAAATTCTGAGCCTGTTGGAACGAGACGAACACCAGAGCACAACATTCTGAAAGGGGGAATGCCTGGCCTAACAGCCAAAATGCGAAGTTTGGGATAAAGTCCTACTAAATCTCAAATATGAGAGAATTTACTTGATGATGACATGATAGATGAAATTGTTTTACATACACGAAACTGAATACAATAAGGGTAAAGTTGCAGGAAACAACTAAACCGTCCAATTATAGAGATACTGACAACGTTGAAATCAAAGCTTTCATAGGACTTCTAATGATGACATCAATATTCAAATCATCTCATGAAGATATGTTGTCTCTTTTTGAAAAGGATCTGACAGGTCATCCTATATTTCTGGTGACAATGCTAGCAAAGTGCTTTGAAATACTTCTGAGCAGCCTGAGACTTGGCAATGCGACTACCAGAGACGAAAGAAAGAAGTCAGATCGCGCTGCTGCAATATCAAATTTTTTGAGAAATTCATTTTCAATTCTCAGCAATTATACTGTGTAAAAGGCAACGTTACAGTGGATGAAATGTTAGTACCATTCAGGGGAAAATGTCCTTTCTGCTTTTATATGCCAAGCAAACCAGCCATATACGGCATAAAAATTATATGCCTGGCAGACTCTGGAAGCGCTCACCTCTTCAATGCCTACATATATTCAGGGAAAGATAGTGATGGATGTGGCCTGACAGAAGAAGAGAAAAAGCTTGCCAAACCAGCTCAGGCTGTCTTATGTCAGTGCAAACCAACAGAAGGAAGTAACAGAAACATTACCGCTGACAACTGGTTTACATCTATAGAACTCATCTGTGAGCTGAGAAAGAGAGGACTAACATATGTAGGAACGGTCAGAAAGAACAATGCTGATAAAAGTAAGCCAGTTGGGTCAGCATTATGTGGATTCTCTGAGAATACAACACTGATTTCATTTGTTCCTAAGAGAAACAAGGCAGTAATTCTTATGTCTTCAGTGCACCATGCCACTGAAAATGATACCATAAAAAATAAGCCAGAAATTATTTGTTACTACAATGCAACAAAATGTGGAATAGATTTGCTTGACACAAAATGTGCCAATTATTCGTCAAACAGACATACAAGGTGCTGGCCAATGGCAGTCTTTACCACATTTGTAAACATCAGTTGCATGAACAGTTTTGTTCTGTATTTGTGCTACAGAGGAAACCCCATGCTAACGCGTCTCAAATTCACCTAAAGTCTGGCCATGGAGCTGATAGAGCCACATCTAAGACAACGCCTGGAAACTGAAACTTTACCTAGAAATATCAAGGAAATGATCCACAAAGTTCTGGGAGACACTCAGCAATCAAGCGAAGACATACCAAGTGGTAGAATGGGCAAAAGGAACATGTGTATGAAGTGCCCTGCGTCCAAGAAGAGGAAAATGGTGTATAAGTGCATCAAATGTGGTCACCCAGTTTGCCTGGAATGCAGCAGAAAGATGTGTGGCAACTGTGCAAAAGAGATGTCATTTATATATTTCAGTTCAGTTGACTATTATCTTTTTTTTACATTTTCTGCTATATTTTATGCATAATGGAATATATTAACTGGTATAACGTTGGTGAAAATCATATGAAACTTGACACTGAATGACTGCATGTACTTGTGACATTTCGTGTTTATTTTACATAATTTAAACAACAAAATGTTTATATGGGCTGAAAAGCATTAAATTTACGTGTTGTTTGTTGTTGTGGCCTTCAGTCCTGAGACTGGTTTGATGCAGCTCTCCATGCTACTCTATCCTGTGTAAGGTTCACCATCTCCCAGTACCTACTGCAACCTACATCCTTCTGAATCTGTTTAGTGTATTCATCTCTTGGTCTCCCTCTACAATTTTTACCCTCCACACTGCCCTCCAATACTAAATTGGTGATCCCTTGATGCCTCAGAATTTTTCCTACCGACCGATCCCTTCTTGTAGTCAAGTTGTGCCACAAACTTCTCTTCTCCCCAATCCTCTTCAACACCTCCTCATTAGTTATGTGATCTACCCATCTAATCTTCAGCATTCTGTAGCACCACATTTCGAAAGCTTCTATTCTCTTCTTGTCCAAACTACACTCCTGGAAATTGAAATAAGAACACCGTGAATTCATTGTCCCAGGAAGGGGAAACTTTATTGACACATTCCTGGGGTCAGATACATCACATGATCACACTGACAGAACCACAGGCACATAGACACAGGCAACAGAGCATGCGCAATGTCGGCACTAGTACAGTGTATATCCACCTTTTGCAGCAATGCAGGCTGCTATTCTCCCATGGAGGCGATCGTAGAGATGCTGGTTGTAGTCCTGTGGAACGGCTTGCCATGCCATTTCCACCTGGTGCCTCAGTTGGACCAGCGTTCGTGCTGGATGTGCAGACCGCGTGAGACGACGCTTCATCCAGTCCCAAACATGCTCAATGGGGGACAGGTCCGAAGATCTTGCTGGCCAGGGTAGTTGACTTACACCTTCTAGAGCACGTTGGGTGGCACGGGATACATGCGGACGTGCATTGTCCTGTTGGAACAGCAAGTTCCATTGCCGGTCTAGGAATGGTAGAACGATGGGTTCGATGACGGTTTGGATGTACCGTGCACTATTCAGTGTCCCCTCGACGATCACCAGTGGTGTACGGCCAGTGTAGGAGATCGCTCCCCACACCATGATGCCGGGTGTTGGCCCTGTGTGCCTCGGTCGTATGCAGTCCTGATTGTGGCGCTCACCTGCACGGCGCCAAACACGCATACGACCATCATTGGCCCCAAGGCAGAAGCGACTCTCATCGCTGAAGACGGCACGTCTCCATTCGTCCCTCCATTCACGCCTGTCGCGACACCACTGGAGGCGGGCTGCACGATGTTGGGGCGTGAGCGGAAGACGGCCTAACGGTGTGCGGGACCGTAGCCCAGCTTCATGGAGACGGTTGCGAATGGTCCTCGTGGATACCCCAGGAGCAACAGTGTCCCTAATTTGCTGGGAAGTGGCGGTGCAGTCCCCTACGGCACTGCGTAGGATCCTACGGTCTTGGCGTGCATCCGTGCGTCGCTGCGGTCCGGTCCCAGGTCGACGGGCACGTGCACCTTCCGCCGACCACTGGCGACAACATCGAGGTACTGTGGAGACCTCACGCCCCACGTGTTGAGCAATTCGGCGGTACGTCCACCCGGCCTCCCGCATGCCCACTATACGCCCTCGCTCAAAGTCCGTCAACTGCACATACGGTTCACGTCCACGCTGTCGCGGCATGCTACCAGTGTTAAAGACTGCGATGGAGCTCCGTATGCCACAGCAAACTGGCTGACACTGACGGCGGCGGTGCACAAATGCTGCGCAGCGAGCGCCATTCGATGGCCAACACCGCGGTTCCTGGTGTGTCCGCTGTGCCGTGCGTGTGATCATTGCTTGTACAGCCCTCTCGCAGTGTCTGGAGCAAGTAGGGTGGGTCTGACACACCGGTGTCAATGTGTTCTTTTTTCCATTTCCAGGAGTGTATTTATCGTCCATGTTTCACTTCCATACATGGCTACACTCCATACAAATATTTTCAGAAACGACTTCCTGACGCTTAAATCAATACTCGATGTTAACAAATTGGTCTTCTTCAGAAATGCTTTCCTTGCCATTGCCAATGTACATTTTGTATCCTCTCTACTTCGACCATCATCAGTTATTTTGCACCCCAAATAGCAAAACTCTTTTACTACTTTAAGTGTCTCATTTCCTAATCTAATTCCCTCAGCATCACCTGATTTAATTCGACTACATTCCATTATCCTCGTTTTGCTTTTGTTGATGTTCATCTTATATCCTCCTTTCAAGACACTGTCCATTCCGTTTAACTGCTCTTCCAAGTCCTTTGCTGTCTCTGACAGAATTACAATGTCATCGGCGAACCTCAAAATTTTTATTTCTTCTCCACGGATTTTAATACCTACTCCGAATTTTTCTTTTGTTTCCTTCACTGATTGCTCAATACACAGATTGAATAACATCAGAGATAGGCAACAACCCTGTCTCACCCACTTCTCAAGCACTGCTTCCCTTTCATGCCCCTCGACTCTTATAACTGCCATCTGGTTTCTGCACAAATTGTAAATAGCCTTTCGCTCACTGTATTTTACCCCTGCCACCTTCAGAATTTGAAAGAGAGTATTGCAGTCAACATTGTCAAAAGCTTTCTCTAAGTCTACAAACGCTAGAAACGTAAGTTTGCCTTTCCTTAATCTATTTTCTAAGATAAGTCGTAGGGTCAGTACTGCTTCACGTGTTCCAATATTTCTACGGAAACCAAACTGATCTTCCCCGAGGTCGGTTTCTACCAGTTTTTCCATTCGTCTGTAGAGAATTTGTGTTAGTATTTTGCAGCTGTGTCTTATTAAACTGATAGTTCGGTAATTTTCACATCTGTCAACACCTGCTTTCTTTGGGATTGGAATAATTACATTCTTCTTGAAGTCTGAGGTATTTCGCCTGTCTCATACATTTAGCTCACCAGATGGTAGAGTTTCCCCAGGACTGGCTCTCCCAAGGCTGTCAGTAGTTCTAATGGAATGTTGTCTACTCCAGGGGCCTTGTATCGACTCAGGTCTTTCAGTGCTCTGTGAAACTCTTCACGCAGTATCATTACTTATAACATGAATTAAAGGGCTATTTCCTTGATTTCTGTCAACTGATGTGGAGTTCTGTGACATAAAATATTAGGTGGTCTGAGAGACTGCATGTTTCTAGTTACGCACATTTCAGAGATGTTTCGGGTTAAGTGTTAATACAGATGGCTCACGTCTCACCTGACCAGTGCCATAAATGCTATTTTTTTTCTAAACACTTGACCATCTGAAGCTCACAGTTCTGTCACTTTCCTTTCTGGCCAAGCCCTGAATATAACATAAATTCAGATGAAATCAGTGATGATGAGTAGGTGCATTCCCCTCCTGAGTGGAAATGTCATTATTCTTCTGTAACTATAAATGGAAGAATGGATGCTGAGGCAGATGACTGACAGGCAATACTAATTTCCAGTATTTATCCATTCATATCAAAACAAAAAAGTCCTGTTGTATCTTTGTAATTTAAGCAAAATAAGTAGTCTCAATAGTCTGAACACCTGCTGTTCAAAATTATAAGTAGTTTCAAGATCTGCCAGCACAACTGTTAAAATAACCTTTACCTGACTGGTACCACAACAACTGGCACACTGTTTAACCTGCTAATATTGAAGATAGATGAGATTAGGTTCAGCTTTCAGTCCATAGACCAAAAAAATGAGATGATTCTCATGCGTGTGGAACATGTTAGAAAGAATAATGTAAAAAACATAAAACATTTAAATACAATATTTACTACCCTAATCATTAGTCAGGAGATTGTCAAGATAGGTGAATACATTACAGTAAACTGTCACTGCTAATATTTATACAATTAATACACTGTCAGAATGAAACATTGTTATGCACTTTTAATACATTTATCATACACAAAATACCTAGCCTTGCTGTCAAAACTGAAATGTAACAGACATTTTTACTTAAGCTGGTCTGGAAGTCCCTGTTAAGATATTCATCTATGGAGTAGGAGTTGCTTATCAAACAGTCTTTCAAACTCTGTTTACACTGTGCTCTATCTGAAACCAAGTTTTTAATGGTTGCTGGCAATTTATTGAAAATCCGTGTTCCTCAAAAGTGGATCTCTTTTTGGACCAAGGTAGGCGATTTTAGGTTTTAGGATACATTGTTCTTATTCCTAGTATTGATGTCATGTATTGATCTATTTATTGGAAATAGAGAGATACTACTTGCAACAAATTCCATTGAGGAATAAATATGCTGAGAAGCAATGGTTAAAATACGCAGTTCCTTGAACCGGTTTCTATATGATGTTCTTTTATTGACTGATTGATTGATCGATTTTTATTGCCCAAAAGCAAAACATTTACAGGGATGTAAAGCTTGTATAAGCAATGTCAATAAATGTACAAACAACAATGACAATAAATACGCAAATAATTAATCTATGTTAGAAATTATGCTCACAGAAATCTTCCTTTGTATAAAAACAATTTTGAATTAATAAAGTTCTTACAAATATCTTAAATTTTTTCAGCTCCAGACTCTTAACTGACTCTGGTAGATTATTAAATAGCTTTACAGATGTGTGTTTGGAGCTGTTTAGAGTTTTGGTATATGAGTTTCTTACATCATTACAGTGTCATGTGTTATAACCACGTACATCAGAATTCAGATCAAAACTAGACAAGTTCTTTTTAATGTACAAGAGACATTGAAATATGTATATACATGGAAAGGTCATAATACTAAGTTTAATAAATAATTCTCTACAGTGAGTTCTAGAAGGTACTTTACATATCAGTCTGACAGCTTTATTCTGAGCTGTAAATAAGCATTTTGAGTAGCAATTATTTCCCCACAAGATTGTCCCATACCTCAAATGAGAGTGAATATAACTATAATAGACAGAAAGCAAAATTTTCTCATCTACTGTTGCTTGTAATTTTCTGAGCATAAATATTCCTTTAGAAATTTTTGGTGTTAAATAATTCACATGTGCCTGCCAGCCTAAATTATATTGCAAAACAATGCCAAGAAACTTTACAGGAACTGTCTCTAAGGTGATTCTATTGTTATAAGAAATGTTTAATTCCTGTGTTTTATTTATGTCCATAGACATGCTTTTGGCATTGCACCAGTCAGAAGGTATATCTACCTTGGGTGAGGTAGAGTTACTTACGTTATTGTTCGTAGGCACTGTAACACTTAAACTGATATCATCTGCATACAACTAACAGTTTGTAGTATCATCTATTACATTGCTAGGTAGGTCATTCATATATAATATGAACAAGAGAGGGGCCCAAGATTGACCCTTGAGGAACACCATGGTTAACGGCTAAG
This sequence comes from Schistocerca serialis cubense, assembly GCF_023864345.2. Taxonomy (NCBI): domain Eukaryota; kingdom Metazoa; phylum Arthropoda; class Insecta; order Orthoptera; family Acrididae; genus Schistocerca; species Schistocerca serialis. Next base: position 1,175,909,205 of record NC_064638.1, read on the forward strand.
AAACTAGAATATTGGTTATTGAAGTAAACAGTTTGAGATCTATTATATAAGTATGACTGAATAATTTTAACAGCAAAGACTGAGAAACCTACAGTTTTTAATTTCAGCAGCAGAGTGTTGTGGCACACAGTGTCAAACACTTTTGATAAATCAAAAAACTCTGTACTTACAATAAATTTTTCTTCTTTTGCTTCAAGACAGTTACATATGTAGCTCATAACAGCATCACATGTTGATAGATTTTTCCTAAACCCAAACTGGCTATTTGAAAGTAATTGATGAGAATCTAGAAAATTGATTACTTGAATACTCATTAGTTTCTCAATGACCTCGGATAAAAGTGGTACAAGAGAAACTGGCCTATAATTGCTAGGCAAATTATTGTCACCTTTTTTGTGGACTGGGATTACTTTGGCTACTTTTAATTTTTCAGGGAAACAACTTTCATCAAAAAGCAGTAGTTTATGATGCGACAGAGGACCTCTGCTATATTATGAATACTAAGTTTCAATATTTTAGAGCTGATATTGCAAATATCCAGTGAATCACTTTTGCTAAGAGAAAGAATGACAGAGTGTACATCTTCTACACAAATGTGTTCAAAAATAAAACACATTTTCCATAGCATTTTGGTTTTTATAGGCAACATCCAAATAGTAGCTAGGTTCATGTTTACTATCAGGTATCTCAGTAACTACACTATCTACAATGTTTAAAAAATAATTATTAAAACTATCAGAAGTAATTTTAGATCTAGATACAAATTCTTTGCTACCCAATGCTAGATTCTCATTAATGATTTTCCACATTTCTTTTGGTTTATTAATAGCTTGTGCAACCACTTTGCAATTATATTCTAATTTAGTTTTCTTAATACCCATTCTGTACTGATATTTGCATTCTTTATATCTTACTTTGGCATGCAGACAAGATGAATTCTTTGCTAGGTAGTAGAAATTGTTGCATTGATCTTTATGTTTTCGTAGTTTGTGTGTGCCACTTATTTTTATTGATAGTCAATACCCTGCTCATTTTAACATGTTTGTTCTTTAGTGGCAGGCCAATGTTAACTGCCCACATGAATAATTCAAGAAAGTTGTTGAACTGGTTTTCTGCTCCAGTGTTATCATACACACACAACCAATTAATTTCTCTGAGACATTTTAGAAAAACAGATATATTACAGGCACAAATTGTACATTGTGTAAAGTTTCCTCCACAGATAAATTTGTTACATTAGGTAATGGCTCAAAAACAAGGTGGTTCTTGAAGAAGTTTCAAGGTGGTTCTTAATTAAAATGGTAGAGCCACCTCGTTTCTTATCTTTACGGCAAAAGTAAGAGCCTACTTTAAAATCTGGAATGCCTGTCAAGTTGATGCCATCATGGTTCATCCAATGTTCAGCTGAACCAAGGACTTCTATTTGCTTTTCCTCGATCAGAACATGCAATGCATCTGTTTTATCTAATAAGCCCTATATGTTAAGAAACATAATCTTAGCAGTATAGTTAGGTATAATGTTATTAGATTTGGAGATACTGCCTGCTGAACTATTTATTTGCTGTTTTTTAGTATGGGTTAGGCCCTGGTCAACAGGAAGTGACCAAGCCTGGTCTGGACTTGGCTTGGTCAGTGGCTCACATTTCCCTGGTTCTTTAAACCTGCTTTCATTTACACCACAAATGATTCTTGTTACCAGCTTTTGCATGCTAAAAACTTTTGCTCGGTTTGATTAGTTAACCCAGAATATGGTCCCACGTGACATAACAGAATGAAAGTAAGCAAAGTATGCAGGTTTTTTTTTAAATATTTATATCTCCCACATCTGCCCTTGTTCTCACTGCAAATACAAATTTGTTTAGGCACTTAGGCAATTCTGTGGTGTGTCCTTTCCAACTGAATTTATTATCTAGTTGTAATCTCAGAAATTTAACACTATCAACCTCTTCAATCTGCATGTCTTCACATGTTATACACATGCTGGAAGGAAATCTCTCTCAGGTTCTGAACTGCACATAGTGGGTCTTTTCAAAGTTTATTGACAGTGACTTAGCTTTAAACCATTTATTAAATGAAAATTTGATTAGCAGCTATTTCTAAATCTGTACTTGACCTGCTACTTACTGCAAAGTTTGTATCATGTGCAAACAAAACAAACTTAGCATCTGGCAATGTAACAGACGAGAGGTCATTTTGGAGCCTAATGGGTTGGCAATCCAGTTAATACCCGGATCCTGAGGAAATTTGCTGCGATTTACAATTTTTTAATAAATTTACTAATCCACTTACCTCTTTAGGCAGTATATCAGTTTAACTTTCCATCCTTCCTCTTTATGAATATGTATACATTTTGCACAAATAAATTATATAGGGATTTCTAGATATTACTCTAAAGATACTATTTTTTAGCATTTTATTTTTTCCTGAAGTGGACAAAATTTTCGTACGTCGTAGGGAATGGTAGGCTATTGATTTAAAATCACTTGTCAGTGGGAAATACTAAATGCTTCATTTATAGGTAAAGTGTTTTATTGTGAACATTTTTTTCTCATTTTTACAAATTAGAGAACTTTACTTGGGTATGAAATCTTTCAAAACACTTGGGAACACAAAGGCCTGTGTTACATGGCCTACAGTAGTATCTGGTCTCTTTCCTCACTACCTTTCCAGTAGCTTTCCCTTTCCCAATAGACCTTGCATCTTCGAACTGGGTTTGTTTTCTTTTCTGTTGGTGGCAGTTTCTCAAGAAAATGACGTGCTGTTAGTCTGTTTCCACTTGCAACTCCAGAAGCTGAATGTGTGTTTGTATTTAGTTCCACTCTTCCTTTTTTAACCAATTGCTTTGCTACCAGAATGAGATTTTCACTCTGCAGCGGAGTGTGCGCTGATATGAAACTTCCTGGCAGATTAAAACTGTGTGCCCGACCGAGACTCGAACTCGGGACCTTTGCCCGCGACAGGCAAAGGTCCCGAGTTCGAGTCTCGGTCGGGCACACAGTTTTAATCTGCCAGGAAGTTTCAATTGCTTTGCTAATTTACAGATAAAATCTGCAAATGCACACTTTTTTGATATTTTGATATTGTGAATAATGTTGGCATTCACAACTGCCCTCATAAAAATATGGAAGAAAATCTTTTTCCACCATTTTACAGTCTTTAGCTGGAAGGGATAAAAACTAATCATGCTGGTCTCCTCCATCAACGTCTAGTACAACGTCTGGCTTTACTACCGTAACATATCCACTCCTGGATTTTACACTGACATGTGAGGCAATCATCTTATGCTGTGTTGACAACATGTGTATATCACATTTGTCTTTCCATTTCAAGGAGAAAAGGTGTCCTTTGTGATGAAATGTCATTTCCACTTTCTTTAGTTTTTGATTTATTAGGTTTCTAGGCAACCTGATCCTGTTTTTCATCACAGTTCCAACTCCCAATGTATTTCTTTCCCATAGTTCTTAAAGGACTGCAGGACTTGTATAAAATCTGTCCATGTATACCACATGACCTTTTCCCAAGTAAGAGGAACATAGCCTCAGCAGCAGGGATTTGACAGAATTGTTAATGTTTCCTTTTCCTCTAGTATAAACTTCAACATTGAACACGTAACCTGTTTGAGCATCATTTACAACATACAGTTTTATCCCATATTTCCCTGGTTTGTCTTTCTTATAAACACGGAATCCAGTTCTTCCTCAAAAAGAACATATTGCTTCATCCACAGTTAGATATCATGATGGATAAAAGACTTTTCTGCATCTTTCTGTGAAAAAGTACCAAACAGGTTTTATTTTATGGAGAGGGTCATGGCCTGGTTCTTGTTGAGGTATCCATAGTGTATTATTGTTCACATGCAGCATCCAATATGGCAAAAAATCTGTCTCGTGACATTAGCTGAGAAGCAAATGATGAGGCAAGCACAGGGTCTTCAGTCCAATAAACCCTTAGATTAGGTTTCCTTAAAACACACACATACAAAATGATTGCAAAAAATTGATATACTTCGTGTATCCTCACTGATCTCCATTTCTTCCATAAAGATTTTGGTTTTATTCTGTTCTGACGGCTCAGTTTAGAAGTAGTATCAATAGCATATACATTTGTCTCTGACTTTACTTTTAGAAACATGTTATGATCAAAAAATTTCAACAAACAGACTAGTTCTATTGATAATGTATCTACAGGAACCTGAATTCCACTTTTTTCTTCAGAGGTAATTCAGGGAATGCATAAAAATGACACCTTTCATTACGAAGGGCAGGCTGTTGAACTGTACGACAAACCTGACTAATAGAAACTTGCGCATTTGCTTCTTCATACATACTAACACTATTTCTATCAGCTGCACAGGTTTCACTCTCTAGCTCACGTGAGTTATCATTGTCTTCTGAAAAATCATCAATATCGTCTGAAAGATCATCGAGTTCTGAGCCATTGTTCAAGAGTCCTTCATCTCTAAGTTTCACAAGTGATGTCTGTTAGCCATATTCACTATTTATATGTTTTTACACATGGGAAGGATGTACATAATAGCACAACACAGCAGTCAACATAGAACAAAACAACCTTCAACAATATTCCAAGCGCACGTGCAGTTTACATAACACCGGTACCACTCACGAGAGACTGGTGCATGCTAGCCATCAACAATGCACTTACAACAAGCTAAACAATAAGGTTTCGCCACTTACAAATTTAAAACATGGAAGTGAAGAATGTATGACATATGTCCGTCAGATTTTATGGTTAAAACACAGTGAACATATCTAGTATGTCCGTCAGCTCCAATGTGTTAATGTACACAAGAAAAAGCAGTGGACCCAAGATGGAACCTCGAGGAGTGCCTCATGTAATTAATTCCCAATCAGATGAAGACTGACTGCTTATTGCACAGGTATTTCACAACGACACTCCTTGCCTCCTATTAATATAATGTAAATGGACAGATAAAAACCTACTCACCAAGAGGTGGCAGGTGAACACACATGCAAAGGATTTAACTTTCACAAGCTTTTGGAGCCAGTGGCTCCTTCTTCTGGCGGAAGAGTTGAAGGGGAAGGAAGAGAGTGAAGAAAAAGGACTGGAGAGGCTTAGGGAAAGGAGGGCAGTTTAGAAAAGTCACCCAGAACCCTGAGTCAGGGGAGACATACCGGACAGGATGAGAAGGAAAGACTGATTGTTGGGGACTGCACTGGACAAAATTTGAGAGCTTGAAGATGAAAGAGAAGGTATCATGCAAGACAGAGATTATTACTAAAACACCGTGCATGAGTTAATAAGAGTGAAAAGCTAAGTGCATCATATTTGACAGAGGTGGGAGAGAGGACAGTGAAAAATAGACAAGTCAGAAAATGAAAGATGTAGAAAGCTGAAATGGAGTGAAGAAAGGAGTAGATACTGTGAATAAATGCTGAAGTGGAAAGAATTAATGTAAATTAAGGCCATGTAGGTGGTGAGAACCAAGGACATGTTGTAGTGCTAGTCCCCACCTCCGGAGTTCTGAGAAATTGGTGTCTGGGGGAAGAATCACAATGGCACATGTGAAACAGGCACCGAGGTCATGACTATCATGTTGTTCAGCATGCTCTGCAACAGGATATTAAGTGTTGCCTGTATACACCCTCTGCCTATGCCCACTCATCATGACTGATTACTGGGTGGTAGCCATGCTGAAGTAAAAGGGTGAACAGTATTCACGTAACAGTTGATATATGATGTGTCACTTCACAGGTGGCTCTCCCTTTGATAGTACATGTTTTTCCAGTTACAGGGCTGGAATAGATGGAGGTAGGAGGGTGCATAGGACAAGTCTTGCACCAGGGACAGTCACAGGGGTAGGAGCCATAGGGTAGGGAGATGGGTGGACAAGGAGCATAGGGTCTGGCAAGGATGTTGCGGAGATTGGGAGGGTGCTGAAAAGCTATTCTAGATGTGGTGGGCAAAATCTCAGATAGATGGATCTCATTTCAAGCCATGATTTTAGGAAGTCATGGCCTTGTCAAAGTAGCTGATTGATTCATTCAAGACCAGGATAATACTGGGTGTCAAGTGGTATGTTCCCAAGTTGTTTTCTGAAGGGATATGTAGTATCAGGATTGGATGTGATGGGTCGGGAAATTTGCTTTTGAACTAGGCTGTTGGGATAATTACATCCAGTGAAGGGTGAAGTGAGAGTGGTGGTGTACTGCTGTAACAAATACGTTTGCCTCAAATGCCCCAAGGCTGTGTGGGAGGGAAAATTTGGCATGGAAAGGATGGCAATTGTCAAAATGTAAGTAGTGTTGTTTTTCAGTGGGTTTGATATGGACAGAATGGTGTAGCTGCCTTTCGATGAGGATGAGATCAACATCAAGGAAAGTGGTATGGGATTCAGAGTAGGACCATGTGAAATTTAATTGGGAGAAGGTATTTAGAGATTCCGGGAATTTTAACAGGTCAGCCTCACTATGAGTCCATACAGCAAAGATGTCATAAATGTATCTAAACCAAACCAGGGGCTGAAGACTTATGAATCCCAGGAAAGCCCCTGCCAAGCAACCCATGAAAAAGATGGCATAGGAAGGAGACATCCTGGTTCCCATAGCTGTACCCCTGATCTGTTTGTATGTCTACCCCTCAAAGGTGAAGTAATTGTTGGTTGGTAAGTATAAAGTTGATTAAGGTGAGCAAGAAGGATGTTATAGGCTTGAAATCAGATGGGTGCTGGCTGAGGAAATGTTCAGCAGCAGACAGGCCATGTACATGGGGGACGTTGGTATAGAGGGAGATGCCATCAATGGTGACAAGCAAGGTGTGTGGTGGGAGTGAGATGATCACAGATCTCAGACGATCTAGGAAATGGTTGGTACCTTTAATGTAGGAGTGAAGTCTTTGTACTATGGGTTGCAGGTGTCGATCAACTAAGGCAGATATACATTTGGTGGGTGAAGCCAGCAGGTATAGAACCAGGATGACTGGGTTTGTGGATCTTAGGGAGAAGGTAAAAGGTGGGGGTGTGGTTTGGGTGGGGTAAGAAGTTCTTTGGACTGAGGTGTAAGTCCTTGTGAGGGGCCTGAGGTTTTTAGGAGGGACTGCAGGTCAGTTTGAATCACAGGGATGGGATCTTGGTGGCAGATGCTGTATGTAGAGGTGTCAGACAGCTGTCATAGACCTTCACTGACTTACTCCTGTTGGTCAAGCTCCACAGTGGTAGATCCTTAGTCTGTTGGGAGGATAATGATGGAGTAATCAGCTTTTAGGGAATGTAGAGCCCGGAGTTCTGCAGAGGACAGGTTAGGATTATGTTGTAGGGGCTGAGGAAAGGTTGAGAAGCAATACTGGATGTGATGAATTCTTGGAAGGCTTGTAAGGAATGACTTTGTTTCTTGAAACTTGCTTGTCTCTTGGAGTTACTCCCAAAGGCCTAAAATTGAAAGTCCCTGTTTCTGGATGTAATCCTACTACACACCAGCCCCTTTAATAGTTTCAAATACAGCATCTCTTGCACTTGCCAGACTAATCTGTGACCTATATGCCTCATCTGCCTATTTCCTGCTCCTCTGTGACTGGACAGTGGGATTTTGGGAGGTGGAAAGAGGATGTAGAGATAAGGCATGGGAAATCTATTTTTGTACAAGGTTGAGAAGGTAATTATGGTCTGTCAAGGTCACAGTGAGACACTGGGTATATTTCAAGAGGGACCACTTGCCACTGCAGATGGGATGGCCATGGGTCGCTACCCTATATGGAAAGGACTTCTAGCTGTGGAATGGGTGGCAGCTGCCGAATTGGACGTATTTCCGGTGGCTGGTAGGTTTGATATGGACAGAGGTACTGATGTAGCCATCTTTGAGATGGAGGTCAACATCAATGATGGTGACTTGTTGGGTTGAGCAGGACCAGGCGAAGTGAATGGGGGACAATCTGTTGAAGCTCTGGAGGAATGTGGATAGGATGTCCTCACCCTCAATCCAGATCACAAAAATGTCATCAATGAATCAGAACTAGGTGTTTGATGTTTAAGAAGGACTCCCCTAGATGGCCCATGAATAGATTGGCATAGGTTGGTGCCATGCCAGTGCCCATAGCCATACCCCGGATTTGTTTGTGGGTAAAGTCTTTACAGGAGGAGTAATTGTGAGTGAGGATATATTCGGGCATGGTGACTAGGAAGGAGGTTGCAAGTTTAGAATCCGTCAGGTGCTGGGAAAGATACTGTTCAATAGAGGTAAGGCCATCAGCGTTACGAATGTTAGTGTGAAGGGAAGTGGCATTAACAGTGATGAGCAGGGAACCACATGTGGTAAAGGAACAGGAACTGTTCAGCGTTGGTGAAGGAAATGGTTGGTATCTTTTATATAGGAGGGTAGGTTGCGGGTAATAGGCTGAAGGTGTTGGTCTATGAGAGCAGAGATTCTATATGTGGGCGCACAGTAACTGGCCACACAGGGATGTCCTGGGTGGTTGGGTTTATGGACTTCAGGAAGCATGTAGAAGGTATGAGTGCGGGGAGTGGTAGGGGTGAGGAGAGAGACGGACTCCTGGGAGAGGTTCTGGGATGGGCCTAAGGATTTGAGGAGAGACAGGAGATCCTGCTGGATTTCTGGAATGGGGTCACTGTGGCAGGGTTTATATGTGGAATCTGACAGCTGGAAGTGTCCTTCTGCCAGGTAATCCTTGCGGTTAAAAACAAGGAGGCACTGTCAGCAGGTAGGATTATAAGGTTAGGGTCAGGTTTTAGGTGGTGTATTGCAGTTCTTTCTATGGATGTAAGGTTAGTTTGCATGTCGAAGGATTTTGGGGATATTGGTGAGGCACGGTTCGAAGGTTAAGAAATTCTGGAAAATTAACAGGGGTGGGAGCAATGGGGTGGATCACAGTTGGATGGAGGAGTGAACTGAGTTAGGCATAGTTCATTATTGGTCTTTGGTTGAGTCTGATTGGTAAGGTTGGTAGCGAAAAAGTGTTTCCACTGTAGGGACTGGGAGAAGGTGAGAAGATCTTTAACTAGTCCTATACGATTGAATTTGGGAGTTGGCAAAGGTGAGGTCTTTGAAAGGGACCTCTTCTGCAGCGTTAAGGCTTTTGGAGGAAAGGTTCATGACTATGTTTCAGGTCTGTTCATGACTATATTTCAGGTCTGTTTAGGTTCTGGATTCTGTATGGTGGTGAGGGGGAATTTTTGAGGGTGAGGTAAATGTAGTAGGTCTGTGAGACAAGGTTTGTCAGCTATGGGGGAGGTTGTTGCAGAGGCGGTGGATAGTGGTAGCCCAAGGCGGGAGTAGGAAGTGAGCAGGGTGAAGAGTTTTTTGAGGTGGAGTTGTGCATGTTGCTCTAGTTCCTGGGGGGCAAGAGTTTCAATGCGTGATAAGGGGATCCAGAAATCTGGGATTGCAAAGCAGGAGAAGTTTACAGATGGAGAGAAGGTATTTCAAGGAGGTTAGGGCTTGATTGATATGGTTTTGTAGGACGTGTTCATGAGGGTTAAGGACTGGCGGGATCTGAACAGACAGAGGTCATTGTGGAAGGAAGAGTGGCAGCTGGAGTTGGGTAATTTGATGGTAATGCCATTTTGGGGGATCCCACGAGCCAAGCAACCGTACAGGAACAGTATGTGGGACTGGGTTCTGGCTAGGGATGAGGGAACATTTCCATACAGATGCAGATGGAAGGGAAAAGAATTCATGGTGGTAGGTAAAAACACACAATAATGCAAAAATAGCACTGAAATAAGACCCAAAAAATTCACAAAAATACAATCAAACACATGGAAAAAATCACTAAAAGGATGAAATGGATGAAGTAAGGAGAAACAAGATGACATCTGAGGGAACAGACGGTTAGTGAAAGGTGAAAACCAACTGAAACTGGCATGAAGATACAATGAGATCAAAGAAAAATTAAACAAAAAGATTTAATGTGGGTGCAGCTCAGTTGGTGGATAAGTGTGAAGAAAGGGGGCAGCAGATGTGACTAGATTTGGTGAAGATAGTTTGTGCGAACTGGAGTACAGAGGACAAGGAGTGGGGGTGGGGAGGGATTGATAGGATGAGATAAAAGTTCAGGTGGCACATGAAGATACAGGAAATAACATCTGAAAATATGTGAATGTGGCACAGGAAGAGTGATATATTTGAAGGTACAGGATTAATGATATCAGTGGGAGTAATGGGGGACATGAGATGCTGCACCAACAATCAGTGCAGTTTTGTAGCCGTCTGCTGTGTGCGGTTGTGATTTTCGATAAGAGTCTGGCTTGTAGGTGTAGTGCAGTGCAGTTTGTAAGGCAACAAGAGAAACACAGGAATGAAGAGAAAGAAGGATGGACACTGAGTACAGTAATGCATTAGAAAATAGTAATAAAGGAAAACAGCATTGGGTTATGGGATGGAAGAAACGCCATCAGACAAAATTAAACAGTGGAAAATCCAGGATGGAAAGTAACAATATTATGGAAAGGATAGTTGCTATTCACTATATAGAGGAGATGCTGCATCACAGATAGCAAGTTTTTTATATTAAAATAAAAAGGAAGTCCCTTCACTGCCTGTCAGATGATAAACATAGGGAATATAACACGTTACCAAGTCTTGGAAGTCAGTGCATTGCTGTTCTCCACATCCCCACCCTACACCCATTCCCCCCTCTTGTGCCACCTCTCCTCTCTTTCCATTTCTCCTGGCACACACCACTGACATGCTTTTTCCTAGCTGCATTCAGTACTGTTCCTCCCTCTTACCACAGTGTAATTTTAGCAATAGAAATGAATGAATAAAAGAAATACAGAAACATGGTTATGGAGAAAGTTTGAGTAAATTAAATCCGATGCTATAAGAAAAACTGTTACAGGGGAACGAATTTTATAATCTAACAATTAGCATAAGTATATGCAAGGGCATTTATCTGAAACAATGTGTGTCAGTTTCAGATCAATTGTTGTACATTTCATGTTGTTGTTGTTGTTGTTGTTGTTGTTGTCTTCAGTCCAAAGGCCAGTTTGATGCAGCTCTGTATGCTACTCTATCCTGTGCAAGCCTGTTCATCTCCAATTAACCACTGCAACCTCCATCCCCCCTGAATCTGCTTACTGTACTCATCTCTTGGTCTACCTCTACGATTTTTACTACCCATGCTTCCCTACAGTACTAAACTGGTGACCCCTTGATGCCTCAGAATGTGTCCTACCAACTGATCCCTTCTTCTAGTCAGGTTGTACCACAAATTTCTCTTCTCTTCAATTCTATTACCTCCTCATTAGTTATATGATCTCCCCATCTAATCTTCAGCATTTTTCTGTAGCACCACATCTCAAAAACTTCTCTTCTCTTCTCGTCTAAACTGTTCATCATCCATGTTTCACTTCCGTAATGGCTACACTCCATACAAATACTTTCACAAAGGGCTTCCTGACACTTAAATCTATACTTGATGTTAACAAATTTCTCTTCTTCAGAAACGCTTTTCTTGCCACTGCCAGTCTACATTTATATCCTCCCTACTTTAACCATCATTAGTTATTTTGCTTTCCAGATAGTAAAACTCATCTACTACTTTAAGTGTCTCCTGATCTAATTCCCTCAGCATTACTTGATTTAATTTGACTACATTTCATTATCCTTATTTTGCTTTTGTTGACATTCATCTTATATCCTCCTTTCAAGACACTGTCAATGCCATTCAACTGCTCTTCCAAGTCCTTTGCTGTCTCTGACAGAATTACAATGTCGATGGCAAACTTCAAAGTTTTTATTTCTTCTCCTAGGACTTTAATTCGTACTCAAAATTTTACTTTTGTGTCCTTTACTGCTTGCTCAATATACATATTAAATAACATCAGGGATAGGCAACAACCCTGTCTCACCCCCTTCTCAAGCACTGCTTCCCCTTCGCTTCGTGGCCTTAACTGTTATAACTGCTATCTGGTTTCTGTACAGATTGTAAACAGCCTTTCGTTCCCTATATTTTATCCCATCAACACTGTCAAAAGCTTTCTCTAAGTCTACAAATGCTATAAATGTAGGTTTGCCTTTCCTTAACCTATATCTTATGGGAAGTTGTAGGGTCAGTATTGCCTCGCCTGTTCCTGCATTTCTCCTGAATCCAAACTGATCTTCCCCGAGGTCTGCTTCTAACAGTTTTCCCATTCTTCTGTAAAGGATTCATGTTCGTATTCATAACTTCATATCATCATAACATATAAAATAAAAATAGCTTCCAGATACACTTTCCAGCCTTATCCAAAAGTGGTGAGTGAAGGTTTCTAATTTACAACAAAAATCTTCAATTTGGTGTACAACTGTCCTTAACAGGTATCATGGTACATGTAAGTGTTATTATACCTATGAAGCGTAAAAAGTTAGTAATTAACTACACTGTAAAACAGGGTATGAAGTATTTAATGGATGTTAGCCATGACCAAAACTACACTCTCATTTGAAATATAGTTACTTTTTTGACTTCAGCCTGGTGAAAGCATTGGTTTATAACTAAAAAACTATTACATTCTGATGTAACTGCTGAACTTACCTATAGAATTCCCACAAATCTTGCCAATCTCTGCCCACTTTGCTTTCACACAGTCATGGAAATAATCTTCAAATTTATCTCTAAGATGTTGTCGTTTCTCCATGCCAACCAAAGAAAAGAAAGCAAAGAAATCAACAGGGAAGTTCTCGTTAGCCAGATGATGACATAACTTTCTAACAAACTGCACACAGACATTCTCATTTTCATCCTGTAACGTAAAGTGATACTTGATAAAATTATTTATTATATTAGACTAATTTATAGCTTCACAGAAAAAATTTGCTTTTCAAATGTAAGTATCAATATTGATCATCTCAATGGCAAGCAATATGGATCCTGAAAACAAAAACGAAATTACCACAGGTTAGAGTCTACCTTCCTGTGGAGATCAACATCACTTAAAATAAAACACTAGTGCACCCGAATAGAGTTTGGGGAGGGTATGGAATGTGAGACAGAAGAAGAAATAATCATATCACTCACTAGAAACAATTAGGGGATCCAGTGAAGGCTTCGGAAACTGAATATGAATTTCAGCCTATTCTTTACAAACACGTGGCTACTGGCATCGTCACACCATCTGTGTTTGTACGGGGTGACAATTAGAGAACTATATGAAAAAAATGTAACTATGGTGTGCACACACTTTATTCAATATGTAAACATCACTACAGATATTAAGATTTAGGTTATGATATGTTCGATATGCCTGCCATCATTGGCAATGATGTGGCACATACGAATAGTGAAATTCTGCATGACCAGCTGAAGTGTTGGAACATTGATGCTGTCGATGACCTCCTGAATGGCACTTTGCAGCTCAGCAATGCTTTTGGGGTTACTGATGTACACCTTGTCTTTAATACAGCCCCACAAAAAGGAGTCGCAAGTGTTCAGATCCAGAGAATATGGCGGCCAATTGAGGCTCATGCCAGTGGCCTCTGTGTACCCCAGAGCCAGAATATGGCCCCCTGGGGAGCTTCCGGAAATAAGAAATTCTCCTGCTTCAATGGGGTCGAGCTCTGTCTTGCATGAACCATATCTTGTCAAAACTGGGGTCACTTTGGATAATGGAGATGAAATCATCTTCCAAAACCTTCACATATTTTGTTTGGTAGTCAATGTGCCATCAAGGAATATCACACTGATTGTTCTGTGACTGGACATTGTTCACCCTCAACAGGTGACTGTGTGGTGTGCAGACATTTCTACCACGAAATGAAGATTCTCAGTCCCCAAAATGCGCAAATTTTGCTTTTTGATGAACTCATCCGAATCAAACCATGCATGTGCATACTAATTCCATTGCCAGCCATGCAGTTTGAACGTTCTAAAGCAAACTGTTTAAAAGTTATGACAATTTTATTTCATATAGTTCAATAATTGTCACCCTGTGTGTGACTTCATGGACAACACTAAAATGAATTTTGTTTCATCTGTTGATAATATATTAAACAAATTCCTAACTTATCTGAATGTTGACTGCATCGTGGATTTGGAAAAGTGTTGCGTGGAGTAACTGTTGGAACAGATTGTGGACAAAAATGAAGCTCTTCACCCTTATAGTTCAAGGAATCAACTATCCTTACCTGCCTGTTAGTCAGTATAGTAATTTTCCATGTGAAATACAATTTCCAATATCACTCATAAATCTTACAGCAGCCTTGATTCAATATCCAGTCACAGGTTTCTGCACTATGAATACTGAGCTACAGCACTATAGCGTCTGAAAAGCTAAGGTACAGTCAATGACACAAAATTGGACTTTTCCATTAATAAACTAACAACCACAAAACATTGTAGAATAATGAATAGCCAGAGTATTATCATTTCGCTATGGGATGTCTAATTGTAAAAACACTGGAAATTAATGACGGCAAATTTGCTCTTATTCATTATTTGTTTCTGTATCAGTTTCGCACAATTTTCAGGATTTTTGCCTCCATCTTTGCACATCTGCTCTGAATTAATATTTGTATAATACAGATAAGTGTCCATAGATACATTGTCTTATGAAGTCGTTAGTGTGTGATAGTTTTCTGATGGTTCAGTTAAGCTCACTTTACAGTTAATTTTGAAGCAAGCTTAAAATTAAGATTTCTATTGTATTAAAACTGTAAGTGAAAGATGGGACTGGAATTGTCAGGTAAATGATGGGATGTGGACAACACTGTGAATATAGCTGATTCATGTAGTAAATGATTGTTAATATTATTTACAATAATGAGGGAGAGGCTTTACTTAGCCCTTCTAGTGACTCGATTACTCAAACATTTAAGTAAAGCTTATCTCCAGGCCACTTCCCAAAAGCATTAACCCATTACACATTCATTCTAAGGTGTAACCTGGCTCCCCTGGGAGAAAGAGGCAAAGCTTGTCGCAACAGCCAGTGCACTGTGAGCCAATCGCAGCTTCAGCTGCCAGAATCCTCTACTCAGAGGCCAAGTTAAAGTGTGCGATCTGTATACATAAGAGCAATGATGTATCAGTGTGCTCGTAAACTGCACTCTGGTTCAAGTCAAACAGTGGGCACTTGAACGGTCTCTATATAAGTACTCGCCATGAATGGCAAGGTAGGACTTAGCTGTAGAACTTAACATCTCAAAACAAAGAAACATGTACATTTGTCTGCTAGCAGAAGTTGGTTCAAGGCAGAATTCCAGAAACAATAATGTAGCCGTTTCAAGTGCGACGTGTTTCGAACTATGGTTGCATAAGATAGCAGCAGAGGTTGGGCCTGAAGAACTCTATGACGTTGCCAACACCAGCAAGCAATTGCACAATAGCCATTACCAAATGTTTTGTGCACTCCACTTTGCATTGTATTGTGCATAGGTTGTTATTTTCTTTTCTTGTTTTGAAACAAGCAAAGAGACTAATCTTGATCCTTCACATGGTTCGAGTTCAACTCTCACAACACCAGAAGGGATCAGCAACATGTGTCAATTCTGCTTCTGCAGGAACACATTTCCTTATATTCGCAGCCACCTGTTATGTTGTATTGTTTGCACCACAGTGACCACATCGAGAATCTTCCCGTAAGGTGCAAATAGAGCCACTTTTGGCACCACTTCCAACACTTCATACCCTGTCAGTTCTATCTGTAGCATTCTCAACTATGGGTCACACAGCTCACAAACGGGCTCAGGAATATACTAATCAGACCTTATAAGCCACAGATTCTTCTGCAAATTTTGTAATAATTGAAAAGGGTGGGGAAAAAATAATTATGAGGAACACCTTAAATCAGATAAGTACTCTGTCCACCAGCAAAAAATGACATTGCTTCTCAAGAGAAACAATCAGTTGCTGAAAGCTTAACTAGATCCAAAAGAAGAAAACAAGCAGACTATTTTGGAAAAAGCTGTTGAAGTCTTTGCAGAATGAAGTTTGTCAGCAGACAGCTCTAGTTATACAGAATAAATATTTATCCTCTTTTATTATTATTTTATTATCTGTAACTTTTTTTGTAATCAATTTCATATTTAGGTATGTTAGTGAGGCAAACTTCTAAATTTATATGTCTAACGCTCCATTAAAAGAATAGATGTTTATTTTGCCAAAAACTCAAAACCATGCTGACATCTGCACCCTGCTTCATGCCCTTTTCTCCCAATTGCCCCTTGGTTGTGGAAGCCGATGTGTCCATTGGAGTGGTCTTGGAACACAGGGACGCGGTTGGTTCCAAACAGTGTACCGCATATGCATTCAAGGCCCTGATCCCAGCATAGCCCAACTGTTCCCAGATAGAAAAAGACACCTTGACAATAGTGTTCGCAATCAAGAAATTTCATGTCTACCTCTTTGAAATGCAGTTCTCTCTAATTACAGATTATGAAATATTACTGTACCTCATTGCCCTATCAGAACCCCTCGGAGAGCATTAAAGATAAACACCAGTCCTAATTGCCTGATTGTAAAGTGACCTGTTACCAAATTACATACAAAAATACCCACTATTTCAGTATATATATAATTCGAAAATGATGCTTTGCTGAGTAACATTGTTCTTATGTGAAACACAATATAAATGTGAAATTAATACTGTAACTAATCGAAAGAAATGTAGCACATGGTCAGGGTGTACCAGTAAACCTATCATTATAAAATTACTACAGCAAATTAAATAGAACATATAAATAAAGCATGTTAATTGAATCTCCGATATATGTTAGCACTAAAATTCAGGCACTAGTTGATTTGTTATAAACAAATTTAGAAATGTAATTGTTACCTGTAACCACCCCCATGAACCATGGTCCTTGCCGTTGGTGGGGAGGCTTGCGTGCCTCAGCGATACAGATAGCCGTACCGTAGGTACAACCACAACGGAGGGGTATCTGTTGAGAGGCCAGACAAACATGTGGTTCCTGAACAGGGGCAGCAGCCTTTTCAGTAGTTGCAAGGGCAACAGTCTGGATGATTGACTGATCTGGCCTTGTAACAATAACCAAAACGGCCTTGCTGTGCTGGTACTGGGAACGGCTGAAAGCAAGGGGAAACTACGGCAGTAATTTTTCCCGAGGGCATGCAGCTTTACTGTATGATTAAATGATGATGGCGTCCTCTTGGGTAAAATATTCTGGAGGTAAAATAGTCCCCCATTCGGATCTCCGGGCGGGGACTACTCAAGAGGATGTCGTTATCAGGAGAAAGAAAACTGGCGTTCTACGGATCGGAGCGTGGAATGTCAGATCCCTTAATCGGGCAGGTAGGTTAGAAATTTTAAAAACGGAAATGGATAGGTTAAAGTTAGATATAGTGGGAATTAGTGAAGTTCGGTGGCAGGAGGAACAAGACTTCTGGTCAGGTGACTACAGGGTTATAAACACAAAGTCAAATAGGGGTAATGCAGGAGTAGGTTTAATAATGAATAGGAAAATAGGAATGCGGGTAAGCTACTACAAACAGCATAGTGAACGCATTATTGTGGCCAAGATAGATACGAAGCCCACACCTACTACAGTAGTACAAGTTTATATGCCCACTAGCTCTGCAGATGACGAAGAAATTGAAGAAATGTATGATGAAATAAAAGAAATTATTCAGATAGTGAAGGGAGACGAAAATTTAATAGTCATGGGTGACTGGAATTCGAGTGTAGGAAAAGGGAGAGAAGGAAACTTAGTAGGTGAATATGGATTGGGGCTAAGAAATGAAAGAGGAAGCCGCCTGGTAGAATTTTGCACAGAGCACGACTTAATCACAGCTAACACTTGGTTTAAGAATCATGATAGAAGGTTGTATACATGAAAGAACCCTGGAGATACTAAAAGGTATCAGATAGATTATATAATGGTAAGACAGAGATTTAGGAACCAGGTTTTAAATTGTAAGACATTTCCAGGGGCAGATGTGGACTCTGACCACAATCTATTGGTTATGAGCTGTAGATTAAAACTGAAGAAACTGCAAAAAGGTAGGAATTTAAGGAGACGGGACCTGGATAAACTGAAAGAACCAGAGGTTGTACAGAGTTTCAGGGAGAGCATAAGGGAACAATTGACAGGAATGGGGGAAAGAAATACAGTAGAAGAAGAATGGGTAGCTTTGAGGGATGAAGTAGTGAAGGCAGCAGAGGATCAAGAAGGTAAAAAGACGAGGGCTAGTAGGAATCCTTGGGTAACAGAAGAAATATTGAATTTAATTGATGAAAGGAGAAAATATAAAAATGCAGTAAATGAAGCAGGCAAAAAGGAATACAAACGTCTCAAAAATGAGATCGACAGGAAGTGCAAAATGGCTAAGCAGGGATGGCTAGAGGACAAATGTAAGGATCTAGAGGCTTATCTCACTAGGGGTAAGATAGATACTGCCTATAGGAAAATTAAAGAGACCTTTGGAGATAACAGAACCACTTGTATGAACATCAAGAGCTCAGATGGAAACCCAGTTCTAAGCAAAGAAGGGAAAGCAGAAAGGTGGAAGGAGTATATAGAGGGTCTATACAAGGGCGATGTACTTGAGGACAATATTATGGAAATGGAAGAGGATGTAGATCAAGATGAAATGGGAGATACGATAATGCGTGAAGAGTTTGACAGAGCACTGAAAGACCTGAGTAGAAACAAGTCCCCCGGAGTAGACAACATTCCATTGGAACTACTGACAGCCTTGGGTGAGCCAGTCCTGGGGAATCTCTACCATCTGGTGAGCTAAATGTATGAGACAGGCGAAATACCTCAGACTTCAAGAAGAATATAATTATTCCAATCCCAAAGAAAGCAGGTGTTGACAGATGTGAAAATTACCGAACTATCAGTTTAATAAGACACAGCTGCAAAATACTAACATGAATTCTTTACAGACGAATGGAAAAACTAGTAGAAGCCGACCTCGGGGAAGATCAGTTTGGATTCCGTAGAAATACTGGAACACGTGAGGCAATACTGACCTTACAACTTATCTTAGAAGAAAGATTAAGGAATGGCAAACCTACGTTTCTAGCATTTGTAGACTTAGAGAAAGCTTTTGACAATGTTGACTGGAGTACTCTCTTTCAAATTCTAAAGGTGGCAGGGGTAAAATACAGGGAGCGAAAGGCTATTTACAATTTGTACAGAAACCAGATGGCAGTTATAAGAGTCGAGGGACATGAAAGGGAAGCAGTGGTTGGGAAGGGAGTAAGACAGGGTTGTAGCCTATCCCCGATGTTATTCAATCTGTATATTGAACAAGCAGTAAAGGAAACAAAAGAAAAATTCAGAGTAGGTATTAAAATCCATGGAGAAGAAATAAAAACTTTGAGGTTCGCCAATGACATTGTAATTCTGTCAGAGACAGCAAAGGACTTGGAAGAGCAGTTGAATGGAATGGACAGTGTCTTGAAAGGAGGATATAAGATGAACATCAACAAAAGCAAAACGAGGATAATGAAATGTAGTCTAATTAAGTCGGTTGATGCTGAGGGAATTAGATTAGGAAATGAGACACTTAAAGTTGTAAATGAGTTTTGCTATTTGTGGAGCAAAATAATTGGTGATGGTCGAAGTAGAGAGGATATAAAATGTAGACTGGCAATGGCAAGGAAAGCATTTCTGAAGAAGAGGAATTTGTTAACATCGAGTATTGATTTAAGTGTCAGGAAGTCATTTCTGAAAGTATTTGTATGGAGTGTAGCCATGTATGGAAGTGAAACATGGATGGTAAATAGTTTGGACAAGAAGAGAATAGAAGCTTTCGAAATGTGGTGCTACAGGAGAATGCTGAAGATTAGATGGGTAGATCACATAACTAATGAGGAAGTATTGTATAGGATTGGGGAGAAGAGAAGTTTGTGGCACAACTTAACCAGAAGAAGGGCTCGGTTGGTAGGACATGTTCTGAGGCATCAAGGGATCACTAATTTAGTATTGGAGGGCAGCGTGGAGGGTAAAAATCATAGGGGGAGACCAAGAGACGAATACACGAAGCAGATTCAGAAGGATGTAGGTTGCAGTAGGTACTGGGAGATGAAGAAGCTTGCACAGGATAGAGTAGCATGGAGAGCTGCATCAGGGTAATAAAAAACCACCAAAACAAATTCAAAACCAAAACGATAATTGCATTGCCATCGCCTGACTCCATTACGAAAACACTTCAAAAAAATTCATTAGAAACTTCATCAGCAGCAGCAAAACATGTAAAAAAAGACCAAATTTTAACAGAAAGAACAGTGGACATCGATTTCAACAACAAAAGAACTACTGTTCCTCATCAGCCAAGTATTATTTTAGACGAAAATAACAAAAACGAGAAGACTCCAAGTTCACAAGGAAACACAGCAGTAGTGGTAGAACCAACATTTGAAGTGTCAGAAACAGCACCACCATCAACATCAACAAATAGAAGGCTGTTGGACAGAAGAAATGCTGAGCCTCCTTCTCATCTCAACGATTTTTTATGTGTGGGCCCGAAGAAAAAGAAGGGACAACAGTAGGTAGTGTCAGGTGTCTCCTCTCTCCTGTCTCAAGGCAGACTCCAATGGATTCTCAGTCAGGTAACAGCACTAATAGAATGAAAAAGCAAGAGGAAGGCATCTCTTTCTTTCATCAAAATATAAGGGGCCTCTTAAACAAAATAGATCAACTCCTTATTAACATTAGTGAAAAGGACAGTATAAATAATGCCCAGATTTTGTGCTTAACTGAGCACCATGTTACTGATAAATGTGCCTTGCCATCTATAGCAAGTTATACTTTAGTAACATACTACTGTAGGGAAAGTAAAGATAAAGGTGGAGTAGCAATTTATGTTAAGGATAGTGTAGCATACAAAGCTATAGATATTAAGAAATATTGTGTGGAACAACAATTTGAGGCATGTGCCACAGAAATAACAACTAAATTCTATCCAATAATAGTGTTGGCTGTCTACAGGGCTCCTTCAGGTGACATAAAAACTTTTCTGCATTCAATGGAACTCCTTCTGTCATGGTTACTTTCAAAAGCGAAGGATATTGTAGTATTAGGTGATTTTAATATAAACTTTTTGACAGAAAATAAGAATAAAATAGACTTTGAGATTGTGATGACCTTACTCAATCTGACTTCAGTAATAAATTTCCCAACAAGAATTACATCCGAGTGCCAAACTATGATAGACAACGTTTTTTTAGATGTAAATAGACATCAGAATTATATTGTCAGGCAGGTTATAAGTGGGCTTTCAGATCATGATGGACAAATTCTCACTATTTATGACGTTAATCTGTTCAAAAAAGAATTTCCCCGATGGAAAGTCATAAGAGTAATTAATGAAAAGGCGAAAGGAACTTTCAACCACAGGTTGCAGCAAATGGATTGGTCTTTAGTATATAGCCATGATGATGTTGATACTAAATTTAACTGTTTTATAAATGAATTCTGTGCTCTTTTTGAAGAAATATTTCCCAAGAAATGGTTCAGAAACAGTGCTTCCAATTCTGTAAGCAAGCCTTGGATTACAAAAGGTATAAAACAGTCATGTAAAACCAAAAGGGAAACTTATGCTGCAATAAGATTCTGTAAAGATGTAGAAAAATGGGAACACTATAGAATATACTGTAAAATTTTGAAGAAACTAATACAGAAATCAAAAGCCCTTTATTATGAGAAGAAAATAGATAATTCTAATAATAAAATAAAAGCAATTTGGAGCATTGTAAAAAAAGAAACAGGAAGAGATGCAACAAGTAAAGAAGATATAAATAATATCAGATATGAAGGTATCCTAGTAGATAACCCCAAAAGGGTGGCTGAGATTTTTAATAAACACTTCCTATCAGTATCTCAACAGATTGGTTGCAAGCCCGATGTTGATGAAGCTGTAACTCTTTGTCAAGCTGTATATTCTAACACAATTTCAGAAATGCACCTTAATCCTGTCACTGTAGAAGAAATTCAAAAAATCATCATGTCTCTAAAAAGTACGAATTCTGCAGGGGTTGATAATATATCTAGTAATTTATTGAAATATTCTTGTGTGTGGATAAGGGACATTCTCTGTCATATTTTCAATGCTTCCCTTCAGAAAGGTGTTGTTCCCAGTAGACTTAAGTATGCCATTGTGAAGCCCCTGTACAAAAAGGAGGATAAAGCTGAACTAACTAACTATCGACCTATCTCTTTGCTGACAGCTTTCTCCAAAATTCTAGAAAAGCTAATACATGTAAGAATTACTGATCATCTCATGAAGAATGGAGTTCTCAGCAAAAGCCAGTTTGGCTTTCAAAAGGGCCGTTCAACAGAAGACGCAGTCTATGCACTTGCAAATGAAGTTCTAGAAACCCTTAATGAAAAAATGCTAGCACTTGGTGTCTTCTGCGATTTATCCAAAGCGTTTGACTGTGTTGATCACCAGATTCTCTTGCAAAAAGCAAAATTAGTAGGAATAAGTGGTGTTGCAGGCAATTGGCTACAGTCGTACCTCCAAGACAGAAAACAAAAAGTTGTGTTGAATAGATCGGGTGGAGTATGTGACACTTCCTCAGATTCTGAATGGAGTTCCATTACATGTGGAGTGCCCCAGGGCTCAATTCTTGGGCCACTATTATTCCTGATTTTTATAAATGATCTACCATCATGTACAAGCCTGCCGTGTAAATTTACATTATTTCCTGATGATACCACAATTTTTATGAGCAGTAAAACAGATAACAATCTTGAGGAACTCAGTAATCACATACTCTCAGATATGGTTAATTGGTTCAAGGTGAAGGTCTCTCATTAAATTCCAGTAAGACCAGCTTTATTCAATTCTGTACAAAAACAGAAAAAGAGAGAGAGATAAGTGTGACATGTGGTAAACAACCAATAGTCAGAATGGAAACAACAAAATTTCTTGGAGTGCACATTGACAAGAAAATGAACTGGTCTTCACATATTATTGATCTCTGTAAGAGGCTTAGCTCTGCTACCTATGCTTTACGGGTTGTCACTACATGTGTTGAACCTAACACTGCAAAAGTGGCCTATTATGGCTATTTTCATTGTCTCATTGAGTACGGAATTATTTTTTGGGGCAACCAGCCATTAGCAAGGAAAGTGTTCATTGCACAGAAGCGAGCTTTAAGAATTATATGTAGATTGCGCCCAAGAGACTCTTGTAGAAATAGTTTTCGTAATCTTAAAATATACACAACTACATGCCAATATATTTTTTCTCTCATGTGTTTTGTTTGTAAAAATATAGATATATTTCAACCAAATAGTAATTATCATGAGCATAACACACGGAGGAAGAATGACATACACAGTGAACTCAGAAATTTGAGCTTGGCACAAAAGGGTGTCCATTACACTGGAGCAAAACTCTTCAATGCTCTTCCTCCCGAAATAAAGACAAAGATTCATAACAATAGCGAGTTTAAGAAAGCACTAAAAATATTTCTGCTAGAAAAAGCTTTTTACAGTCTAGATGAATTTTTAACTAAATAAATTGTAATATTTTAATATTATATAATACAAGTTGACATAATGCCACTACGAATTTTATTTAACCTGAGATCTGTATCTGTGTGTGCTCCGTATCTGTTTTCTGTAGTGTTTTAATAATTCTAAGAAAATATGTATTTTCTTTTTCTATATTGCTGCCCAAAGAATTTACTGTATAAGTTTTTATATAATTATGTACTCAAATTTCTGTATATGCTATAAGATTATCAGACTGTATTTGTAAAAAACTGACTCGTTCCACGTCCTTGTGTATTCAACACAGTTGACCTATGGAACACGAAATAATTCAAATCAAATCAAATCAAAACCAATCTCAGGACTGAAGACCACAACAACAACAACAACAACATAATTAGTCAGAAAATGTTATATTAACTCATAACTAAGTTGAAAACAGGTTCACCTTGTTCAACACTGAGATTGTAAATTTTTAGCAATGTGTATCTCATATTCAGCTTAACTTTTAATTGTGATTTTACATAAAATTGTAATTTTCCTTGTAGGTAATTGTTAACAAAAGTATAAATAGAGGTCACGCAGGTGCCTTGGAGCACTCGGTTTTTGGCTAGGGTTGTGAGCAAATGTATTGTAGGCTCACTCATTTGTTGATTGTTGTGAATACTGTGTTGTTTGATGTCAACTTTGGGTAGATGAGATGTAACTGGTACAGTTCACCAGGCTCGGACACCAGAGTCCTGGAAATATATTGGTGTTAAAACTGCACTGTACTTTGGAATTTATTTGGGAGTCTTCCGCAATCCTTTTCATAGGCTGCCCAGTGACGAGACATGAATCCAGGAATTCTACAAAACCCCAAGAACTAAACAACTCTCAATGTTGGTAGAATTGACGCGAAAACAACAGCACATTGACTGGCCATTTCATTCAAAACATTTGCAACGCGGAGGTGGGAAAATATAAACATCTCAACATGGTGGAGGAGCTGGGATCAAGTGGAAGACTGTGCAGAGGACGACTCACAAGAATTCCATGTACAAGAGGCAGGAACCATACTCTTGTACGTTGCAGACTGTGCCACGGACGTCGCCAGGAGCAAAAGTGATATTCTGGAATGACATCGCGAATGAATCAGATAAGTACCCATTTTATTTGTGTCCTAAAATTTTCTGTTTTTGTTTCATTGTGTGCGTGTGACAATTTCAATTGATAGGCAGGAAAGTGTTTTGTCTAGTGTTTAGCCACTTTGATCAAAATGAGCGAAACTCAGTTAAACCGAATAGGCATGACCACACAGTCAGGCCGTCAATTTCATGCTTCAACTCCAAATGTACACTTAAACAGTGAAGCAAATTCCGCGAGCAGTACTTGTTCGCCTTTTCATGGTTTTTCGGGAGCAAATCAGCAACTGAATTTAATTGATCAGATATCTCAATTGTTGAATAAGAAACTAGAACAACTGATAACTCAAAATAACCAATTAGGTAGCAACATGAAAGAGGTCACAGAAAAGCTGGACCAAAATTTGAAATCACTGAGATAAGAAATCAATGCAACAAATAACAAAGTACAAATTGTTACATGTGACATAGAAAGGGTAGAAACCAAAGTGCTTTCACAATCTCCGAATTTAAAGAAACAAACAAAAGCATTGAATTAGTTAACGAACGTGTCAAAAACACGGAAGTAGTCATTTTAAATGAATTAGTGAACCGAAAAGACGAGTTAAAAATGTTGCAGGAACTCATTGTTTCAGAAAAAGAATTGGTAGGAGAAAGATTGAAATTAAATTCTGAAGTAGTTTCTGATAAGATATCTCGTATTGACGAGAAGGTAGAAAGTGTAACAATAGAACTGCAAACAGTCAGCTCTGAAGTTTCAAAATTGCAAAATAATATAATGCCCAATTTTGATTCAAACCAGATGTTTGTGCATAATTGTAACAATGTTAGTTTAAAATGTTACTCAGGTGATGCGAAATTGCATCCGGTTGACTTTGTGCATCAGTGCAAAGACAGTTTCCAATCTAACATGCCAGAGTCTGCTAAAGTTAAATTTGTGAAACGTTTTTTGGACGGTGAAGCCCTTACATGGGCGAACCAAAACATTGATACAAATACTACATCTTTTGCCGATTTTGAACGCCAATTCTTGGCAAAGTTGTGGTCGGAAAACAAACAGGCAAGAATAAAATCTGAATTTCTTAACGGTAGCTAATATCACACAGGTCTTGCAATTAGCATGCGAGAATTTTGTGAAAAACAATTAAAGACGTTGTCGCATTTGAGCAAACCATTGGACGAACTGATACAGATTGACGCACTGAAACGGCGCCTACCGCACCGTTTTCAGTGGGGACTTGTATATGGACCAGATGACAGTGTTGACAAATTTTTACGTTATGTAGACAAAATTGACCGTGCATGGCAGAATGATGACAGACAGTACAATCAAAACCTCAGAAACACTCACAATAGGAATGGGGGGTCACAACAATATAATGGACACAGAAGTAATAACTGGCATGGTAACCAAAACAGTAGTTACAACAGACACTAAAACCATCAAGAACAGAGAAACAGTAACCAGCTTCACAACAGAAATTCCAACCACGGAAACAGGTAACCACCTCGTTGGGAGCCTGTCAATTTGAGGTAAATAATTATGGCACAAATCAGGCAAATAGGAGGTTAAAGAGACGGAAACATAAAAGCAATCATAATTGTAATGTAAATAGGGACTACTACTTAGATGATACTAGTTATAAGCAAAACTTCTGGGATCACATATTGAGTGAATTGAATAATGCACATACTCAAGCAGGACCACAACTTGAACTTAATGAACATGAATTAGCATTAATTGATGACACATTAACACCTGATGTAGACAGAACTTATGATATGTATGGTATCACTAGCTTGTTTTCTGATGAAGGTAAGGATAATGAGGTATCTATATTAGTAGAAATTGGTAGCCAAAATGAGGAAATAACACCTGACTTAGATAATGAAACAGGTAGCGATTTTAGTAGTGTAACTTCAGATGTTGAACACTTTGTAGTTAAGGCAGATGTGCATGCAGAGGCATCACCCACAGGTTATTTTGATGGTGATTTTGATAAAGATAGTGCTGTGAAGGATGATGTATTTGATGATATATGTACACAAGAGAAATTAGGTGGCATTATTTATGTTGAAGTTATTGATAATGGTGTTGCAGCTGAAAGTAACTCTGAATGCGAAGTTGGTTCATGTGACGATATTAAGAGTGCAAACAATGTATTGGTACCAATTTGTATAAAAGAAATCTTAAGTAAATCTACTAATAAGAAGGAACAAGATAAGTTGATAGGTGAGAAGATTTTGGAATCTATTATCAGTAAAAGTGAAGTTTGTTTAGAAAATAATAAGGAGAGTGAAGTCATCAAATCAAATCCATCCATGAAAGATAATTTTAAGTCTAGTGAAAGTAAGGTATCTGTTTCATGTGTATTTGATTCCAGTCATAATGACACTCAATCTTATGCTGATTCTGACTTTGAAACCTGTGGTGAAGAAGTATGTAACAACATCGATACAACTGAATTAGAAAGTGACTTGTTGGCAGAGAATGTGAATAGTGACCCAAATATTACCTTAGGTAGCCCTTACGTAGAAATAAGCATTAACAATTGGTCAGGACTTTGTTTGATTGAAACTGGCAGTCCCATTAGTAGTATCTCAGACAAGTTGAGGAACAGGATAAAAGACACGGAAAGTTACATCGAATTTCCAATCACGGGTGTACGGATTAAAGGTGCCACTGGCAAGTTTAGTAAGTTAATAAATAAACAAGCTTTAATTACATTTTCTGTTGGCAACATTAATTTTGAACATGGTTGTTTAGTTATTCCAGACCTCAATGAGCAAATGATTTTAGGGATGGACTGGATAGTTAAAGCAAAGGTGAGTTTTGATTGGTAAAATTCAGAATTACTGTTCACTGAACAAAAGACCAGTATTCAAGGAAAAATAGTGATCCAGTTGAATTCAAGTACAAGCAGTAGTAACCATATTAGGGAAATAGTTTATCCAGAGTGTAGCTGTTACATGGAGGAAGAGGAAAATAGGGATCACAATAACCAGAATTTGGTTGATGATAGTTACTCCCTAACCATATCAGACAAGGTAAAAGAAGCAAATGACTTGACTGAGTCTGAAAAGCAGGAATTAGAAAATTTTCTCTGGGAAAACTGTAACATTTTTTGTTATCAACCTGGTAGGGTCAAAGATTATGAATGTCATTTGAAGTTAAAGCTACACGAACCCTTTTTCATTAAGCCTTATGGGGTACCCATCTGTAAGAGGAAGGAAGTGGAGAGGGAACTCCAGAAAATGCAAAAATTGAGAGTAGTAGAGAGAAGTCACAGTCCATATAACAGCCCGATGGCCTGTATTTCAAAAAAGGATGGTGGTGTTAGGCTGGTATTGGATTCACCTCACCTGAATAAGTTCATAGAAAGAGAAACAGATCATCCTGAATCCATGGAGGAACTCCTGTACAAATTCAATGACACAAAATATTTTTCTAGCCTGGATTTGACCTCAGGTTTTCATCAAATCACATTAGCACAGGATTCAAGGCAGTACACAGCCTTTTTATATAATGGTAAATGTTTTCATTATTGTGTTGTTCCGTTCGGGCTGAATGTGTCTGTAGCTGAGTTTATTCGAGCTTTGGATCATGTGACTGGAAGTGAACTACTATCTAAACTAATTATTTATGTGGATGATATATTAATAACCAGCAAAACTTGGGAGGAACACCTTGATACTTTGTACAAATTAGCCAATAAGTTCAGACAAGGCGGTATGACCCTTAAATTAAGTAAATGCAAATTTGGAGTATCAGGCTTGAAGTTTTTAGGCCATATAATTAACAGAGAAGGCATTCTACCTGACAGTGATCAAATTTCTGCAATTGTCCAGTTTCCATGACCAAAGAACAAGAAACAGCTGAGGTCATTTTATGGTCTATGTAATTTTTATCGTAAGTATGTCAGCACCCAAGCTTTAAATGCACCGTGTTTGAGAGAGCTATTAAAAAAGAACACCATATGGGAATGGACAGATCAGTGTCAAGCAGCATTCGATGTGATCAAACAACAACTAAATAACAGTCAATTACTCCACAGACCTGACCTTTCACTACCATTTTGCCTAATGACAGATAGTTCAGATCACGGATTGGGTGTACATTTGTTTCAACAGAAGAAAATTGATGGAAAAATAGAATATCTTTCAATCAGTTTTGCCAGCCGAGGTCTGCAGAAACATGAACGTAATTACACAGTGACTGAGAAGGAACTACTTGCCATTGTATGGGGTTTCACTAAATACATGAACTATCTAGCAGGTCATAAAGTCATAGTTTTCACGGATCACAAAGCTCTACGTTATATTCAAGACTGCAAACTTTTCAACAGTAGATTAACCAGGTGGGCTATATTTTTACAACAATTTGATTATAGCATTCAGTATATAAAAGGGGATCAGAATATAATTGCTGATGTGTTGTCTAGATTACCTGTGTGGGGGGGGGGGGGGGGGGGTCAGGAAGAAGAACTATTGGATAACAAAGTCTTTAAAATAATGTACATGAGAGGGATTAAGGGTGAAAAGGAAATTACTAACATTTACAGTCAGCTTAGGAGATACCAGAACCAGGATGATGATTTGAAACTTGTGAAAAGCCTTATTGGTAAAAAGGGTTAAGGTTGGCATGTATTATCAAAACTTTAAAGGTATTTTATTCAGAAGACATAACACTGACTCTGACATCTGGAAGGTTTGTTGGCCTAGACAATGTGTTGATGTTTTAATTAAGTACACACATGAGAGCTATGGACACTGTGGAATCATGAAATGCACTGACAAACTTAAGGAAAATGTCTATTTTAATAATATGTTTAGAAGAGTAAGACAGGTTATACAAAAATGTGATCGGTGTCAAAGAGTAAAAGTCACAAATCAGAAATACCAAGGTTATTTACAAAGTATTGTGCCAAAAGGCAAATTGGAACTAATAGGAATTGATTTGTTTGGCCAACTGCCGAGAACTAAAGAGGGTTATACATATTTGTTTGTAGTTGTTGACTTATTCACTAAACTAGTAAAATTGTATCCACTAAAGAAGGCAACAAGCAGGAAAATTTTAAACTGTTTCTGTAATGATTACTTCACACAGATTGGAAAACCAAAAGCCATTCTTTCAAACAATGGGAGCCAATTTACATCTCACGTTTGGAAAGATTTCATGAAAGATGAAGACATTAAGCATGTCCTTATTTCTGTTTATTCTCCATCTTGTAACCCAACTGAGCGCTATATGCGTGAAATAGGCAGGCTTTGTAGAACTTACTGCTCTCAAGATCATACAAATTGGTCAAGTTACATATGTGATTTTGAAGATGTTTTGAACACCTTACAACATACAACAACTGGCTTTACGCCTTATGAAGTCCATTTTAACAAACACCCACCAAACATCTTGTATGAATTGATTAATTTCCCTGTCTGTAATGAGTTAACACCGGACGAGAGAATGGAAATAGTAAAGAAAAATATTGAAACACACTTTGCCAAGAGAAAGCTTAAACATGACTCAAAAGGAAAGTTTACACAGTACAATGCAGGTGATTTAGTCTTAACCAAAAGTTATGAGAAATCCAAGGCAATCAACAGAGAGATCAAGAAATTTTTCGATATTTACATTGGTCCATTTGAAGTTTATGAAAAACCACATCCAAACGCCTACCGACTTATCTATCCCAAATCAAAAAAGCTATTTGGTTTAAGAAATGTCACTCAGTTGAAACCTTATGTGCAATAATTGCAATCCCTCAGGGGGGTACACAATCTTTGAGTACTATGTGTGTGGCTTATGCAAGGTGCCCCAGCTAATGTGACATTTTCTTTTCGAAAACACTGATGCCTCATTCTACGATACCTTTCTGACACACAAACTTCCAACTATACATATGATAATTTTTCGTACCTATGTTTGCTTATATTTGTTATGCAAGATATTTTCATGTGATTTAATTTGTAGTATAAGATACATTTTGTTTTGATTGAGTAATCTGCATCATCAGATGTATTGATAATTTGACATTTACATCCTACCGATTGTGACTATTACTGATATGTGAGGACTATGATTTGCCAGGAAAAACCAATATGTATTTTCTAGTGAGGAACAGTTACACATCTTTACAGACAACAGACCATACTGTATTTATATCAGCTTATGCAGAAATGAAAGGTGGACTATGTGAAGATATACTAAGCTTATTAATACATACTTAAAGATTGTATGGTACATTTGTGCAGTTAAGAAGAACTATATACATCTTTTCACTGTTTTTATCTTATATAGGTTATCCACAAGGAAGGAATTACTATGTTCTGCTTCTCATACCGTTATACGATTGACAACTGAATTAATGTGTTACTATATATAAGACCACATGAGATGTTGAAAGACATTATGATTTATGAAAGGGTTGAAGTGATTTATGCTGTTAAGAAGGGATTATCACCATGATATACTATATACATGTTTCACTCAGTTATGTACACACAAGAGAGATGTTGAAATTGTTATGAATTGTTGGCGATTGTCTTGAAATAAGGTAAGTGATGTTGTGATTTGCATTTGTATTAAGGATTTGAGGTTTCCAACTCATTCCTGTTTCTGTGTCACATGAGTTGATGTTTACGGTTTATTGATGGAAGATGGTTTGATTTAATATTGCATTTTCATAGGGGTATTTGGATGAGGATGATGATGATAGGTTTAGGTTATATGATATGCAATGCTGCTGAGGTGGTTCGGTGGTATTCAACGCTCATTTATTAATGGTTTTGATGATTAGTTTAGTTGAGAGGATTATGATGATGATGATATGGTGCAGTCACACGCAACGGAACTTATGAATGATTTGAATCGCATGAAGTAGAACTCTTATACATTTTGATTGAAGGAAATGCTGATGTGAAATTAAACTTGAGAGTTATTTTGAACAACTATGACAATGCATAGCACACAAATCACATTGAAAAACTATTATTTTACATTAGTCACATCCCACAAGACACAATCTGGAGACTAGTTTGGTATTGAGGGGTAGGAAATGACAACTTTAATAGACAGACTGAGGACTTTGACAAAATGGAATATAAGATGCCATGTGACAAGGGTCTGGATTTTTTTTTACAGAATCTCCTTACTGCAAGGTTGCTAACTATATCACAATTACATTTTCACTTGCTGAAGTGTATCTTGCCACTTTCAGGAATTTTATTGACGTAATACTTATTTTGTCACAATTTATTAAATCTTGAAGCTGTCTCTCTGTGTTAATTTGATCTGACTTTCTTGATGTCTGGTAAACATTTATTGCATTTGATGTACAAAGCCAAGAAATATTGACTGTACATAGTATATTCAGATACTTGTGACAACAACCCAGATTGGATATAAATGAACAGTTTCTATAATGTCACAATATAAAAATACAAATATAATTTTGAATATTCATGTTTGATAAGATTTGTAAAATATTTTATGGTATTGCAAACTGTTAGGCTAAATTTTATTCTTCTGTCTTTTATATGATAATATTACTCTAGACGATTAATGGAAAATCTCATATGAGATGTGAAACAAATACTAACAAAGAGATAGAGGGGCTGGCCAGTACTTACCTCAGCTCAGTACAGCCGATAGATACACATAAAACAGAACCGAAAATTTACGTTCCTAGCTTTCGGAACAAATGTTCCTTCATCGGGGAGGAGAGAGGGGAAAGAAAGGGAAGAAGGGAAAGGAGATTCAGTTACTCACAACCCAGGTTATGAAGCAACAGGGAAAGGAAAATAACCTGGGTTGTGAGTAACTGAATCTCCTTTCCCTTCTTCCCTTTCTTTCCCCTCTCTCCTCCCCGACGAAGGAACATTTGTTCCGAAAGCTAGGAACGTAAATTTTCGGTTCTGTTTTATGTGTATCTATCGGCTGTACTGAGCTGAGGTAAGTACTGGCCAGCCTCTCTATCTCTTTGTTAATATTACTCTAGAACATGTCATGTGGAAACTTTAAAAGTGCAACGTAATCAATCCAATCAAATTTGTGATTTGTTAACTTAGTTGTGTCTGAGTGTTTGAAGGAGGGAAAATTAATGGACACTCTAGAAGTGACAAAAACAAGGACGCTCTAGAAGTGATAGTTCGGAAAAACATTCATTCAGAAAATTTGATGTAAATATTGATTTTGTAAAAGTTTGGAAATTTCTTTGTAATCTCATAATTCCAATTCTTGTTTTCTTGATGTATATGTCTGTAGCTATTTGGAAAATTTATCTGTATGTAAAGTTGCATGATTCAATTTTGTACCTTTTAAGATATATGCAGTTTGTGTTATTTTGTCCAACTAGTACTGTCTCACATCAATCACACTAATATTTCTGTGAGAAGAGTTTCGTCTATCAGGCTAGGCAAAACTCTTCGGGGGGTACTGAAATATTACTGTATCTCATTGCCCTATCAGAACCCCTCGGAGAGCATTAAAGATAAACACCAGTCCTAATTGCCTGATTGTAAAGTGACCTGTTTCCAAATTACATACAAAAATAACCACTATTTCAGTATACATATAATTTGAAAATGATGCTTTGCTGAGTAACATTGTTCTTATGTGAAATACACAATATAAATGTGAAATTAATACTGTAACTAATCGAAAGAAATGTAGCACATGGTCAGGATGTACCAGTAAACCTATCATTATAAAATTACTACAGCAAATTAAATAGAACATATAAATAAAGCATGTTAATTGAATCTCCGATATATGTTAGCACTAAAATTCAGGCACTAGTTGATTTGTTATAGACAAATTTAGAAATGTAATTGTTACCTGTAACATAATTAGTCAGAAAATATTATATTAACTCGTAACTAAGTTGAAAATAGGTTCACCTTGTTCAGCACTGAGATTGTAAATTTTTAGCAATGTCTATCTCATATTCGGATTAACTTTTAATTGTGATTTTACATAAAATTGTAATTTTCCTTGTAGGTAATTGTTAACAAAAGTATAAATAGAGCTCACGCATGTGCCTTGGAGCACTCGTTTTTTGGCTAGGGTTGCGAGCAAATGTATTGTAGGCTCACTCGTTTGTTGATTGTTGTGAACACTGTGTCATTTGATGTCAACTTTGGGTACATGTGATGTAACCAGTACAGTTCACCAGGCTCGGACACCAGAGTCCTGGAAATATATTGGTGTTAAAACTGCTCTGTACTTTGGAATTTATTTGAGAGTCTTCCGCAATCCTTTTCATAGGCTGCCCAGCGACGAGACATGAATCCAGGGATTCTACAAGACCCCGAGAACTAAACAACTCTCAATGTTGGTAGAATTGACGTGAAAACAACAGCACATCCACTGGGCATTTCACTTAAAAGTCAAAACATTTGCAACGCGGAGGTGGGAAAATATAAACATCTCAATCACAAGCCATTGGTGGCATTATTCTGACTGCATTCCAGCCTCCCAGAATGAACAGGCTAATGCCTCCAGTGCTGGCGTTGTTTCTCAGTGCCTACAATTATACTACCTGGTACAAGCTGATAGCCCAGCGTTCTAATGCTGACTCACTACCCCACCTACCAACTGGCCTGGACTCTGGTTTCGACCAACAGGGGGACCTCTGCTTCCACATTGATGCTGAACTACAACATAAGTTGGACGGTTTTCCCCTTAAGGCTATGTGTGTTGCTGCTGCAATGCAACGGGACCCTGCCCTGGGACAGGTCCTTCATTATTTATCCATGGCTGGCCCCATTATCTCACTCGTTGACTGACAACAGAGCTCCGCACTGGGAAGCAGCTTTCTCAGAGACTCTTGGCTGTGGACGACATCATCTTTCAGATACTGAGATGGAGGCACACATTAAGTGGTTATTCTGATGGAACTGAATTGTTGGGTATTGATTTTACTGCACCTGGGTCACTGGAACATGTCTTGCATGAAGACAATGGCGAGCCGCCTTATGTAATGGCCTGGGATCAATGGCAACATCGAAAAGATGGTCCATAGTTGTGCAGTACGCGCCCAGCACCAGGCAGCGCCCCCTTAGTCCTTTCCCCCTGCCCTACTCCTTGTCTCCCTTGGGACTGCATCCATCTCGATTTTACATGCCCATTCTTGTGTTCTACATGGTTGCTTATTTAAAGTACCCCTATGTCATACACAAGGCATGCACCACGGCCAGGGCCACTCTTACCACCTTAGCCCAAGTTTTGACCATCAAGGGGATGCCTTGCACATTGTTCTCTGACAATGGTCCACAATTCACAGCCTCTGCCTTCAGGACTTCCGTGCCACTAATGGCATCAAACACATGTGTAGCCCTCCATTCCACCCTTCCTCCAATGGTGAAGCTGAACATCTGGTCCTGACTTTTAAGAAGCAGCTAAAGAAGGTCATCAAATCCTCCACCACTAAAGTGGTCTTTACTTTGTTTCTGAGCATGTATCGCACCACACCAATTGACAATCATAGCCCTGCGGAGTCCTCTATGGTCGCCAGCCTCAGACTTTGCTTCATCTCCTTACACCATTGCTGTTGGAACCTCACTCGCATTCCTCCTGGTGTAGCACCCCTGGCATGGTGGTGTGGGCACATTCCCATGTGAATGCTGGTGCTTGAACACCAGCAACAGTAGTGTCCACCCACAAGTGACAAGTTGGTCCAAACGCAGAAAGGGCTCTAGCCCTTTCACCACAACCAGCTTCAGCCTTGGACACAAGCATCCTCTCCACAGCCACCTCTTCTACCACCTTCTGGTTTGCCCTCTGGCTCACTGTTGATGTGCGGTTCCCCTGGGATGCCCATCTCCAGTGCTGTTCTGGTGGTCACTACCACTCATACTTCCAGCCCACAGCCTACAGCTGATGAGAATGTACCTTTGCCTGTACCTTCATTCCACCTTCCACAGCACCTCCATGGTATTTCCAGTCGCATGTATGTTTTCGGGGGGAGGGACCTGGTATCGAGCTGCGCAGAAGTTGAAAGTCCACCAGAGCAAATGGACCTTGACGAATTATAGAAGGCAGTGGTGTTGCAGTGCTGCACTCACCTAGTAAGTGCATCACTGTCTCATCAAGCATATACGCCATCCAATATTGTCCCTTGTGGCCAGCATAAATACCACCCCACCTAGACCACTCCATCAGTTGTGTACTCCGTCTGATAGTGTTCATTACTATCTCCACTGTACTATTGACTACTCATCAACAGCTTCGCTTTGGTATTGGTTTTCCTTTTTGGTCTCGATTTGGAATTTGTATTGTGGCTTTTAATTGACCTGTTGACAATGTAGTGTTGAAAGTTCGTGGCACTTCACTGCTGCATTGGTTCTTATGGACTTTCTCTTGTTGTGTCAGGTCCACCCTTCAGTCAGCTCTGTTGCTCAACTTTGGTGTGGCTTTGAGTCACGTCAGCAGGCAGTCTTCCCACCTTGTGTCAACATCATCGTTTCTCTCCTGTTTTTCTGATGCATGCACTGGTATCCCGCCACTCTCAGATATAGCAATATCCTCAGAAAATCATAGTTTGGGTTTCAGGACTGTTCTCCTCAGAATGCAAAATGGCTCTGAACACTATGGGACTTAACATCTAAGGTCATCAGTCTCCTAGAACTCAGAACTACTTAAACTTACCTAACCTAAGGACATCACACACATCCATGCCGCAAGCAGGATTCGAACCTGCGACCGTAGCAGTCACGCGGTTCCGGGCTGAAGTGCCTAGAACCGCTTGGCCACAGCGGCCAGCTTCCTGAGAATGCCATTTACATGTTCCTCACAATTAAATAATAAAATAGAACCAGCTGGTACTTTCTGCAACCTATCTATGGCATGACTCTGTAAATCACAGTATTTTCCTAAATAAATTGAAGTTTTATGGGACTGATGGTATAGTTGACCAATGAATGTCATTTCTAACCAAAAGAATGCGTAAAGTTGTACTAAGTAGTCTGGGAACATAATTTTGACTGGGGAGAAATTATGTACCAGGTTTCCCAAGGCTCATTCTTAGGTCCACTACTGTTCCTGGATCTCCGGGTCCTATTTCCCAAAGATACACAGAGCATCAAGGATATCATACAATTATGTATTGGGAATGATGTATTTGAATATATTAGCAACAAAACCAACAACTACTACAGTCAAAATTGCAATAGAAGCAAACTGTATAACAAAAATGCCAAATTTGTCGATGTTACGGGACACTAACTTAGAAAATTGTTTGGCTTGGTATCCTTATAGGAATTGTAAAAAAAGCAAGGATCGATTGTTGGTCAACGAATCCATTGACAGACATACCGATATTTTGCAAAACGATGTCCCGCAACCGATTCAGACAAATATTATCATTTTTACATTTATCCGACAA
Organism: Schistocerca serialis cubense; assembly: GCF_023864345.2. Taxonomy (NCBI): domain Eukaryota; kingdom Metazoa; phylum Arthropoda; class Insecta; order Orthoptera; family Acrididae; genus Schistocerca; species Schistocerca serialis. Next base: position 1,175,946,087 of record NC_064638.1, read on the forward strand.
CAATAAACCGGATAATACAGACTGGCTTTTCAAAGTGCAATTCATAATTGACTATTTTTCCAAAACGTTTAAAGAAACTTTTACTCTAAGTCAAAACATCTCAACTGATGAAGGAATGATACCGTGGCATGGATGGTTAAATTTTAAAGTTTACAATCCGTCGAAAATTACGAAATATGGCAGAGTCATTCGAATGCTGCGTGATTCAAGTACAGGGATACATTTCCTCATTCAAGATATATTCCAGTGCTGGACAGCCTTTAGCAAAAACAGTGATGGAACTACTATCATCATCTTATCGAAAGTGGCATCACCTCTACATGGATAATTATTATAACAGTGTAGAACTTGCAGAGAAGTTACTTGAAAAGAAAATTCCAGTTTATGGAATGATACAGCAAAACAGAGGATTTCCGGAAAAATTAAAGCATGCAAAAGTCAATATGTTTGAAGCTTGTCATCAATGGAAAGGTGAAGTACTTGCACAGGTATGGAGAGCTTGGAAAACGAAAATGGTGCGAATGATCTCTACAATACATAATGCCACTTTGACTGACACTCAAAGAAAATGCAGAAAAACCAATTAACACAATTAAAAAACCTGAGAGTGTATTAGACTACAACAAATACATGAAAGGAGTGTATTGGGCAGACCATTATTTGAGTTATTACCCTATATACAGAAAAACTACAAAATATGCATGTACCTCTTTAACTGCACATTATTTAACGCATCCTGTACATGTCAATATTTCAATACAGAACACAAGAGTCTCTAATTTCACGATTTTTTATTGAAAATGTCTAATTCGTGGATAAAAGACCATGTACCTGCTTTGGAGCAAAACTTGGGAGGTTGCCACTACATTGCATATATCTCATCATGATCCGGTTGACAGACTTTCCGGTCACATAAAGCAACACCAACTAATACTTGTTTCTGAAAAGATTAAATGAAAACGAAGAAACTGCCATATATGTTCGGAAAAGAAAAAAAAAAAAAAAAAGAACAACAAAGTTAATGTGCAAGTCTTGTGGAGTTGCATTACATATTGGAGATTGTTTTGCTGTATATCATATAAAAGATAAATACTAAGTACCAAAGGCAATGCAAATAAACAAATATATGAACCAAACAAATTTTGTATTTATTAACATATGTATATCTTTGAAATTTCATGAAAATAAGGGAACAGGGTTGAGAACTTGTGAGAACTAACGATGCGATTAGTAAAACTTAACAATTTATAATCCCCCAATAATTCAAGAATGGCCGGCGACAAGCCAAGTAATCCTAATTAGCGCTGCCGGTGCCAAGCGAACAGATTTGTACGGGACGTGCAGATGGCAAAGTGTTAATAAAACCTTTGATGTTACTGATCATGACATTCTCTTACACAAGTTACATAATTATGGAATTAGAGGTCAGTCCAAAAGGTGGATCCAGTCATACCTCAATGATCATCAACAGATTAAACACAAACTCACTGAATCTCACGGGATTTCTACTTTTTACAGTAATGGGGAAAGAATTAAAAAAAAAATCAAGCATGGAGACTCACGAAGGTCAATTTTGGGACCTGTCCTATTTCTACTGTTTGTAAATGACACTAGCTGACAAAATCAATGACAGAACCACAGCAGATGACATTAACATTCAAATTAGATCACACAGTGGGGAGAAGCTTAAGAATTGCCACATCAGTTATGCAAAGTTCAGCAAAGTGAGGTTGGACCAACAGGCTCATCATAAATTCAGAAAAAAACTGTGGCAGTTAACTTTCACGCCAGACAAAATTCCATCCTGCAAATCTTGTTTACACCATTGAAGGAAAAAATGTCTCAGATATAAGTCATGCAAAATGTTATAACGTCAAGTTTAACACATATATTTCAGAATGACACAACACATATAAGTCAAAGAGTAAGTTGACAAGCAAGGCATGTGTACACGTTAGCATTCGAATGAGCACTGAGTCCCAGTCTAGCGGGCGCTGCTCGGCTGGCTGCTTAGGTGGCGCAGCTGCTGCATGGCTTGCAGACAGCGCTGCACGTAGAGGACGCGCGTAATTGCGCGGCAGCGCTTTGAATGATCGGCGAGTCACAACACTTTTCCCCCCTTTGAAATTGTTGCACTGGTCTTGATGGAGGTGTCCTGGAGATGGCTAACGTCCATAGGCGTTGTTTGACTCGTTATAAAGTCTCGAGGAGGAGGCTTCCCGTACGGACGGAAGTGTCCCTGATGATAATGGGTTGAGATGACAGGAGACGTAGGGGTCGAATCTGCTGGGGCCCCATGCACCAATCTGAATCCAGTTGATATGACAGGAGACATGGGCGATGTGTCGGCGTCCGTTGGAGGAGGAGGAGGCGAGTAGATTTGCTCTGACAGAGGATGGTCATCCGGTTCCTGCATGGGCACGTCTCCTGGTGGCGTCCGTTCTTGTGCTGGCATCGCGATGACGGTGAGAGGGCTGCGTTGTGAGTATTGAGAAATGCCAAGATCCCGAGTGTCAGGTAGAGCCGAAGTTGGTGTAGCGGCATTCGGAACAGATGTTGCTGGCACACGAGGCCGAAGCTGGTCCGAATGACGCACTGCAACACCTGTGTCCATCTGGATTTCATACAGGCGTTTGCCACGGTGTCTTAAGATGCGGCCCGGGCTCCATTTTGGCCGCCTGCCATATCCCCGTACCCAGACGAGGTCGTCGGCGGTGAACCGGGCAAGTGAAGGCACCCACGGCCGTGAGGTGGAAGGCCGCAGAAGATGAAGTAGCGTGCGGGGCTGTCGGCCATGTAAGAGCTCAGCCAGGCTGTGGTCACCCACGGGGGTGAAACGGTAAGACGCCAGAAACTGGAGAAGCGCATCATCAGCAGCAGAAGAAGTCAGAAGTTTCTGCATCTGAGCCTTAACTGTGCGGACCAGTTGTTCAGCCTCACCGTTGGATTGTGGATGGAACGGCGTGGCCGTGACATGCATAATGCCGTGACGAGCACAAAAATCCGGAAAATAGGAAGAGGCAAATTGCGGACCATTATCAGTAACAAGAGTAGAGGGGAGGCCCTCCAAAGAAAAAATGCGGGCGAGAGCACTGGTGGTTGCCACGGTGGTAGGCGACGTGCAACGGACAATGAAAGGAAAGTTAGAGTAGGCGTCAATTATGAGGAGCCAATAAGTACCTAAAAAGGGTCCCGCAAAGTCAGCATGAATGCGCTCCCAGGGCTTCTCAGGCGAAGGCCACGGTGACAAAGATGACTTCGGGGCAGCGGCCTGTGACGCACAAGGGCCGCAGGCAGCGACCATGTGTGCTATTTGAGAGTCGATGCCAGGCCAGTACACATGACGGAGCGCCAGAGATTTTGTGCGAGACACACCCCAGTGCCCTTGGTGAAGGAGGCGCAAGACCGAAGCACGCAAAGACGCAGGTACCACAACACGCGGCGAAGCATTGTCAGTGGAGAGGAGGATAACACCATCCCTACCCGTGAGGCGGTAGCGCAAAGTGTAGTAGTTCCGCAACGGGTCAGAAGTCTTAGCGGATGGGCGATCTGGCCAACCCTTCTGAATACGGCGTAAAACCCGGGAGAGGGTAGGGTCAGAACCCGTAGCAGCCGCCAGCCTGTCCCCAGTGATGGGGAACCCGTCCACGACCCGCTGCTCGGCAACATCCAGGTGGAAACACAAAAGTTCGTCTCTATCGAATGCCTGATCAGGACCCATGGGAAGGCGAGACAGAGCATCAGCATTTGCATGTTGAGCCGTTTGCCAGAAATGAATCTCATAATTGAAACGAGACAAGTAAAGACCCCAACGCTGGAGGCGGTGTGCAGCCTTGTCGGGAAGTGACGTTGATGGATGAAACAAGGAAACAAGTGGTTTGTGATCTGTAACAAGATGAAATTTTGAGCCGTAGAGAAAAACACCAAACTTATGAAGAGCATAAATAATGGCCAAAGCTTGTTTCTCAATTTGAGAATACTTTTTTTGGGCATCCGTGAGCGTTTTGGAGGCATAAGCAATGGGTTGTTCTGAACCGTCAGAAAAACGGTGCGCAAGGACTGCACCGACCCCGTATTGAGAGGTGTCTGTGGCAAGAACAAGATGTTGGCCAGGTCGATAAGTAGCCAGGCACGGGGCCTGTTTCAGCATAGTCTTCAATTTCTGGAAAGCCGCTTCGCATGACGCCGACCAGTGAAAAGGCACGTTTTTAAGCAACAGGCGATGCAACAGCTGAGCCACCGAAGCCGCAGACGGTAAAAACTTGTGATAGTATGCTATTTTCCCCAAGAAGGCCTGCAGTTCCTTAACAGATGTGGGGCGAGGAAGGGCATCGATCACAGCGAGAGTTTGCTGAAGCGGACGAATACCATCCCGAGAGAGTTGAAACCCCAAGTACGTGATAGATGCCTGAAAAAATTGTGATTTCTGAAGATTACATTTAAGACCGGCAGTCTGTAAGACATGAAAAAGTGTGCGGAGATTTTGAAGATGTTCTTCAGTGGTGGAGCCAGTGACAACAATGTCGTCCATGTAATTGATACACCCAGGGACAGGGAGCAATAATTGTTCCAAGAATCGCTGAAAGAGAGCAGGGGCGCTAGCAACCCCGAATGGCAAGCGTTGGTATTGATAGAGGCCGAAAGGCGTGTTAAGGACCAGAAACTGCCGGGAAGCAGCGTCGAGAGGAAGTTGATGATAAGCTTCTGACAGGTCAATTTTAGAAAAATACTGGCCTCCAGCAAGTTTAGTGAACAGTTCTTCAGGACGGGGCATAGGGTAAGTGTCGATGAGGCATTGAGCATTTACAGTGGCTTTGAAATCGCCACAGAGACGAATATCACCATTTGGCTTAGCAACGACAACGACAGGAGAGGACCACTCACTGGAAGTGACAGGAAGCAAGACCCCTGAAGTACTGAGACGATCCAACTCCCGTTTTATCCGATCACGAAGGGCCACAGGAATGGGCCGAGCCCGAAAAAACTTAGGCCGAGCAGTGGGTTTGAGCGTGATATGAGCTTCAAAGTCGTTTGCACGGCCTAACCCAGAAGAAAAAAGGGACGAAAATGTCGTCGACAAGGAATCCAGTTGAGCATAAGGAATAGCATCAGAGACAATATTGACAGAGTCATCTATGGAGAACCCAAAAACGCGAAAGGCATCGAAACCAAAAAGATTTTCTGCGTTGCTCTGGTCGACCACAAATATGGGAACAGTGCGAACGCCGGGTTTGTAAGATACCTCAGCATTAAACTGTCCCAAGAGAGAAATCTTCTGTTTATTGTACGTCCATAATTGCCGAGTGACAGGTGACAGGAGTGGATAACCCAACTGAAGATACGTCTGAGAATTAATTATAGTGGCAGCAGAACCGGTATCCACTTGCATGCGAACAGCTCGACCAAGGATTTGGACAGTGAGGAATAACTTCCCTGAAAGGGAAGAAGTGCAATTGACAGACAACACAGAATCAGAATCAGCGTCATGTTCATGAACATCATGTATGGGGTCGGATTTGCAAACGGAAGACACATGACCTTTCTTTTTGCAACTGTGACACTCAGGCCAACGTTGGGGACAATCCTCGCGTGAATGTTTCGTAAAACACCACTGACACGAAGGAAGTTGCCGGGGGTTTTGCTGCAGTTTCTTAGCGGGTTGTTTACGGCTAGGCCGAGGCTGCGCGTGGGAGCGCACTGCGGCCACATCGGCCGGCGGGGACGCACCGCACGCGTCTTTAACAGCGCACAGAGGTTGTATTTCCAAGACATCACCCCACGCCTCTACTTGCGCCCCAGCGGCGCGAGAAATTTCCAAAGAATGCGCAATGGTGAGAACTTCATCTAGAGTCGGATTCGCCAACTGAAGGGAACGTTGCCGAACTTCTTTGTCGGGCACCGACCGGATAATAACATCCCGTACCATGGAATCGGCATAGGATTCTTTGTGAACGTCAGTAACAAACTGACACTTTCAACTGAGGCCGTGAAGTTCAGCAGCCCAAGCGCGATAGGATTGATGTGGCTGTTTTTGACAACGATAAAAGGCAACACGAGAGGCTACCACATGCGTTTGCTTTTGAAAATAGACAGACAGAAGTGAGCACATTTCAGCGAAGGACAAAGACGCAGGATCCTTCAAAGGAGCCAATTGCGACAACAACCGATACATTTGAGGTGAAATCCAGGAAAGGAGCAGAGACTCACATGGTTGTTCGTCCGTGACATGAAATGCCAAGAAGTGCTGTCGAAGACGTTTTTCAGAATCAGACCAGTCTTCCGCCGTCTCATCGTAAGGAGGAAAAGGAGGTATAGCCAACGACGAGAAACGCCCCGCATTTGACGCCGCGACGAAATCGCGAATCGCCGCTGTTAGAAACGTTTGCTGTTCAAGGAGATTTTGCAATAGTTGCTCAGCAGTAGCCATGGAACCCTGTGGGTCAACGGTGAAAAGGAAAAATCCACTACCTCGTCGCCAATTGTTATAACGTCAAGTTTAACACATATATTTCAGAACGACACAACACATATAAGTCACAGAGTAAGTTGACAAGCAAGACATGTGTACACGTTAGCATTCGAATAAGCACTGAGTCCCAGTCTAGCGGCCGCTGCTCGGCTGGCCGCTTAGGTGGCGCAGCTGCTGCATGGCTGGCAGACAGCGCCGCACGTAGAGGATGCGCATAATTGCGTGGCGGCGCTTTGAATGATCGGCGAGTCACAACACAAAACTTTTACACGTACATATTTAAGAAGATATGAAGTAAGAGTTGCATCTTAACAGTCTAAACAAAAATACTGAATACAATTATGTATGCCGTTAGAATGCTTTCTCAAAATACAAGCTGCTCTTCATCGGCACAATATACTACAGCAGTATACAGTTGCTACTAATGTACAGAATTGGTTTTGGGGATATTCCACAATTTAAAAAGTATACACTTGCAACACAAAGAAAGATTATCATAGTGATAAAGCAAGCTAAATGCAGGGATTCCAGTAGACTCCTTTTTAAGAGCCAGAAAATACTGCCTCTGCCTTGTTTGTATGTATATAAAATACTTATCTTTGCAAAAGGGAGCATCTTCAAAAAAAGAAAGTATCTTTGAACATAACTATGATTTTCACTCGTACAAAACTGGCATATGCTTAACCTACATGAACCACAGTAAGTAAAAACGTATGTAAAAGAGAAGTGCATCACATTACAGCTATGTTGTATAACTATATGCATTCTTACTTAAAAAGCATATCAGCATTAAACACTTTTAAAGTACAAGGGAATGCTGAAAAATAATGCCTCAAAATTTTTTATGTGAAAACTCTTGAAGCTTTTTAAATAAAACTTTACTAACATTCTACATGTTTATTCTTCATGTCTACTTATCTGTTTCTCACCATAGACACCCTGTGAAGAACAAAAGACCAATTTATTGTTAACATCACTGTAGAATCTTTTATTTTTGTCAATGGAGCCATAACCTTGCCCATAACTGCACCATTTCTTCACTAACAAAGTGGAGTCCTTTTATTTTTGTTGGTGGAGTCACAACTTAACCCCTAACTGCACCACTTTGTCACTAACAAAGTGGAGTCCTCAAAGGTGTTCTTCAAGTTTTGGGAACAGACGGAAATCAAATGGGACTGTATAGATGATGATAAACTACAGTGAACCTGAGGCATCAGATTGTTGCAGATGTCATAGCACTTGTGTGTGGTCTAGCACTGTCATTCTGAAGGAGAGGGTGCACCATGCTTGAACAAACTCTTCGAATTCCACTTTCAATTTCTCTCAGACACCACCATGTTACATGCTACAATTCAGAGCCCTCTAGCGATAGAGGGTTGCAACTTGCACCAGTGAAGTGTGAAAGTCAATCGAGTAACATGCATGACATGCAATACCACACAGTAAAACATTTGGAGGCACTACATTTCAGCATGCCCTCATAGAAACAGTTCTTGCTTGAGGACTGCTTCTACTCTGTCTGTATTTTTGGAATATCATAACAAGTAATCCTGGTACACAAAATATTATTAATTATATAATTATATCAGTTTATTTTGTTATTTACTTTGATTCTGTTGATCATATACTCTCAGTTAATATCTACTGTAAATGTATATCAGTTGTTACCCCTGGCATGTCCTATATGCTACGTATAATCAAAGTACTAAACATAATTTACTGGTTCAAACAAAAATAAATAAATATGTGAAAAGATTGGCTACAGCATTTGTTAATTAATACGTCTCATAACTATAATAACTTTTATGGTAAAACTAATCTATTACAAATTAGATTTGCAATATATGACTGATATTTGGATGCGGCACCTACAGCCTACATGAATAGAGTATTCGAGCTTTAGAAGAAAATGACAGTCCTGCAGGGACAATTTCATCAAACATAATTTACTAACTGTGTATGTCTGTAAATGAGGATGTAGAAAATGAGTAGAGATGTTCATTATTAAAATACACAAACTAGAAATGATCATCACATGAACCTGAGAAATTAAAGAGCTACAGATGACAGCACATATACAACTGGAAGACATTTCTTTAACAGGTCACCTAATGATATAAAGCAACTGCATGCAACTTCTGTTAAAGACAAAAACTATATTAAAAGTGGTAAATATTTATTAACAAAAATCTAATGTGTGCATTTCTATTTATCTGTTATATTTATTGTTTGCTTTCATAAATGTTAAATATTCGGAAAATGATAATACCCCCAACCACTAAGCTACTGTGGGCACATAAATAATAATAATAATAATTATTATTGTTATTGTTATTTATTCTTATTATGACAGGAATAATGTTTGAACACTGCTACAAGTGTACTATAGCCTGCATCATCAGAATTTGCAGTTTTATGTTGTACAATTTTTGCATATTTTGCTCTTACTTAGAATACTGTGTATGTCAAAACAATGACGTCTCCAGCACAATGGTCTCATATACACATGTGGTATGTTTTGTTAATTATTCAAAATGAAAACTCAAGCGAGAAAACTATTAAATTGTGGGACAGAATTGCTGGTCTGTACATGTCTTAGAGGGCAAAACATTTAGTACTGCCGACATACTTAAAAACATGACACTATAATAACTATTAGTTCCTCCCAGGGGATTGTGAAATACAGGGTAGAGTAGGTCACTAAGACTCCAGGATAAGAGGTAGCCATCTCTTGTGAGAACTAAGATAGCTCTTGCCCTTACAATAGGCAGGTCCCCTGTCACCTTGGGATCTGAGTGACCTAACCTACCTTCCCCATTCTATCTGTTCCATCACCTGAGGATGAAACTAACAGGACAGGGCCATGTACTTTTATTGTCATATGTGTTTGTTGGTCAAACTATGAATTTCGTACCATGAGAGTACCAGTCAGCAGTTCTGTTTCACAATTTGATGACTAAATACTGGGTTATTACAAATGATTGAAGCGATTTCACAGCTCTACAATAACTTTATTATTTGAGATATTTTCACAATGCTTTGCCCACACATACAGAAACTCAAAAAGTTTTTTTAGGCATTCACAAATGTTCGATATGTGCCCCTTTAGTGATTCGGCAGACATCAAGCCGATAATCAAGTTCCTCCCACACTCACTGCACTCTCGAGCGCTCTGGGGGCAGAAACCTGAAGTGAGGCTTCAGCCAAACAAAACTTTATGAGTTTTTCTACGTATCTGTAGTGTGTAGTGACCATATGTCAATGAATGGAGCTACAGTGAATTTATGAAATCGCTTCAATCATTTGTAATAGCCCTGTACAGATGATGATGTGTGTGAAATCTTATGGGACTTAACTGCTAAGGTCATCAGTCCCTAAGCTTACACACTACTTAACCTAAATTATCCTAAGGACAAACACAAACACCCATGCCCGAGGGAGGACTCGAACCTCCGACTAAATACCCAACTTGATTGTGTAAAACTGTTTCATTTCTTTGCATGTATAATTCATTCCTTTGTATATATAATTAGTCACCATTAAATATCATCCAGTTATCAGGATTCCTCGTAACATACTTTTCGCATAAACTAGTGAATATTTCAATCTGAAGATTCTACAAAACTTCCTGGCCTTTATATTAGTTCTGCTTCATATCTCACGTAACATAAAACCACACACAACTTACCTATGCTTGAACTACATCCCCATGCTCTACCTTACTTCAAAAACCACACTATCATACAAAGGCATGATCACAATCCAAGACAATCTTCCTTTCATATTCTGTAATGTAATTTACCAATTTGGTAAGAACAAAGGTGTCATCTGTTGTTGACTGATGCTTTTTCAGGAACTTTTTCCTTAGAAATGGGACATCTTAATGAAAGAAATGATTAAAAGGCATACTCACAAGTATGAGAGAACTGATTGTAGCCATGTGAAGTATTGAGACTTTCTTCCACACAACAGGATCAGTAGACATTTTCAAGAGCGCACAGCCAGCTGTCAGTCGTAACCAAGATGACTCTGCATTGCTAAACCACATTTAATAATAATCACTGAGATGATATAATATTTCATAGAACATGTAAACATTCAAACAGGTGTGTGTATGTACGCGGGTAGGGGGGCAGGGGGGGGGGGGGGGGGAGGTAGTATCATTATACGCTGCTGTGCAAAACTTGAGGATGAAAGTAACTTTTGCATGCTTGCCATTGCCAAGTAACATAGCTCAATGAAACTTGGACAATACATAGAAATAACTACTACAGTACAGTATAGAAGGCAGCTGAAATAAATACGAAATGAGATGAACAGAAACGACACTCTTATTCAAAGACAATAATAACACTGAAAACACCATGATTTCATGATTTATGATGGTACCCTGGACAGTATGTGATCACCAGACAGCAACGCATGCTCTGCAACATGCTCCCATTCTGGGCACAAGGGGTGTAAGGAGTTCTTGTGGTAGGCAGTTTCATTTCTCCACCAGCATGGTTGACAACTGCTGGAGGGCTGTTAGTGCTTTTGGACATACTGCAATCTGATAATATTCTTCTTGGGTCTGCAGCTGGATCCTGAAGTTCATCTAGCTAAAATATTTCTGCGGCTCACTTGGCCGCCATCTTCAGGCGATAATGTGTTGCATGAGCACACTGTAACTAAATTCAGATTGCGAGCAGTGGCTCCTTAATAAACTGCAGAAAGCCAACAGCCAATGTGCAAGAAATCATCATAACTGCCCTCTACTGACGTAACCATAAGGTGCTGAAGTGGTAGAAGCTGGTGAAATCAGTAAACCATTATCAAAAACTATTCTGATGGGTGAATCAAACACCATTGTTTTTTTAATTTCTGATAAAACAGGGTTCCAAATCTTATTTAAATACTAAAAAACAATGGTCTCTGATTCAGCCATTAGTGTAGTTTTTGATAACGATTTATCGATTTCTCCGACTTCCACAATTGGGGGCCCTATTATGTTCGCTTGAGCTAGAGGGCAGTGATGATGATTTCTTTTGCATGTGCTGTTGGCCTTTTGTAGAGTGTAAAGGAGCTGCTGCTTGCAGTCTGAATTCAGTTCTGGCGAGTTTGTGCAACAGGTTACTCACCTGAAGATGGTGGCCAGGTGGATTGCAGAAGTAGTGTGGCAAGATGACTTCAAGATCCGCCTGGAGGTCCGAAAAGAATATTATCAGTTATTACGTCAGGAATATGTCTCCCAAGTGAATCTCACATGCGCTCAATGGGCCTTAAGTTGGAACAGACAGGCCAATGCATTCACTAAATATCCTCTCATTCCAAGAGTTTTCTCACCCACATATTTTGATGGGGTTGTGTATTTTCATCCATAAAAATGAAGTCTTGACCAAATGCATCCCAGAAAAGACATGAACGGAAAATGTATACAGTGTCACAATAAAGCTGACTGGTGACTGTACCATGTTCAAAGACATGGTTGTCGTACATTCATCCAACATTATTCCTCCTCACACTATAACACCTGGACCACCAAAACGGTCATGTTTGAAAATGATCCTGTGTGCATTACACACTACCACCTCTCGACATCTGAAGGTATGTGATGCACCCAGGAACATTGTCGAACATGACAATGGTCGTCCAGGTGTTATGGTGGGGGGAGGTATAATGTTGCATGGGCAAATTGATATCCAAGTTTTTGAACATGGTACACTGACTGGTCAACATTATTGTTCCCCATTTGTATCTTTTCAGGGATGCATTCAGTCCTGACCTCATTTTCATGGACGACAATGCACAACTACACCAGCTGCACAAGTGAAGCAGCTCTTGTAATGAGAGGATATTCAGTGACTGGACTGGCCTGTCCATTTCCCACAAAGTAAGCCTATGGCACATAGCATCCACTATAGTGGACAGCTGTAAATGGTTGCTCCTCTGGCATTTTCAATCAGTCCTGTGGCTGCAAATGCACACAGTCCACAGTAGTGGGGATTGCCTACTGGTGTTGTGCCCTGCATGCATTTGCAGCCTCATGAGTAATTTAAAATGCCAGAGAAATTACCATTAAAAACTGTCCACTGCAGTGAAAATCATGAACTTCAGCATGGAATCCAATTGAGCACATGTGGGATTCAATAGGGAGTTATATTTGCAGCATGACCATATGCACCAACAAACATCCACACTGGTGGAGGAATGGAACAGCCCACAACAAGAACACAAAATACAACACAGTGCCTAATAAATTTTTGCATAATTAATGCTACAATCATACTGTAACTTTGATGTGATATGTCATATGTACCTTTTATTATTTTATTAATCTTGTCATGTATTTAAATGTCAAAGAATAAATTCAAACAAACTAATTAAAAAATGAATTCTGTAATTATGATGTAGTAAAAACATTGTCATAGTCGAGGAAGTTTGCTATTGTATAGAATCAAAGAACATGTTTGAAGTAAGAAGTATTGTCACTGGATGCGTAAGCATGGAGTCAGGCAAGATAGTCAGTGGAGAGAGTGTTGCTAGCATCAAGTGGCGAAGTGCAGATGCGGAATAAATTGCTATATACATTCAGGCATACTATGTGGTAGCACATGGTCACAGTACATTGACATCGAGATGAATTAATACTCAAGAAGAGCTGTTTCCATACATTACTGGTGAATAATGACTTGCATTACCAGCAGCAACTCATCAATGAAAGATTAGATTAGATTCGGTTTTCGTTCCATAGACCCAAAAAATGAGGTGATTCTCATGGGTGTGAAACATGTCAGAAAGGATAACATAAAACATTTTAATATAATACTTACTACCCTGATCATGTATCAGGAGTCTGTTGAAATAGGTGAATACAATGTGGTAAACTGGACCAGCTAATATTTACAGAATTAACAGGCTGTCAGAATGAAACACTGTTATGCACTATTAATAACTTTATCATACACAAAATACCTATCTTCACTGTTGTGATCAAGTGCTGTCAAAACCAAAATCTAACAGACATTTTTACTTTAGCTGGCTTAACAGTCTCAGTTAAGATATTCATCTATAGAGTACAAGGAGTTGCCTATCGAGAAGTCTTTAAAACTCTATTTAAATCGTGCTTTATCTGAAAACAAGTTTTTAATGGTTGCTGGCAATTTATTGAAAATGTGTGTCCCTGAATATTGGACCCCTTTTTGGACCAAGGTGATTGATTTTAGGTCTTTATGTAGATTGCTTTTATTCCTGGTATTGATACTATGTTTTGAGCTATTGGTTGGAAATAGAGATGTATTACTTGCAACAAATTTCATTAAGGAATAAATATACTGAGACACAATGGTTAGTACACAAAGTTCCTTGAGCAGGTTTCTACATGATTTTCTTGAATTTACACCACAAATGATTCCTATCACATGCTTTTTCTCCCTAAAAACTTTTGCTCGGTTTGATGAGATACCCCAGAATATGGTCCCATATGACATAATAAAATGAAAGTAAGCAAAGTATTCAAGTTTTTTTTTTATATTTTCATCTCCTACATCTGACATCATTCTCACTGCAAATCCAGACTTGTTGTGGCACCTAAGCAATTCTGTGGTATGCCCTTCCCAACTGAATTTATTATCGAGTAGTAATCCCAGAAATTTAACCACTGTCAACCTCTTAGATCTGCATGTCTTCGTATGTTATACACATGCTGGAAGGAAACCTCTTACAGGTTCTGAACTGCATATAGTGGGTCTTCTCAAAGTTTAATGACAGTGAATTAACTTTCGGTTGGTTTGTGGGGTTGAAGGGACCAGACTGGAAAAGTCATCAGTCCCGTGAATAAACTTTAAACCATTTATTAATATCCGTGAAAATTTGATTAGCAGCTATTTCTAAATCTGTACTAGACTTGCTACTTATTGCAACGATCATCTGCAAACAAAACAAACTTAGCATCTGGCAGTGTAACAGATGACGAGTCACTAATGTAGACAATAAAAGGCAATGGACCCCAGATGGAACCATTAGGAAAACCACATGTAATTAATTCCCAGTCAGATGAAGACAGACTGCTTACTGCACACATATTTCGCAACAACATCCTTTGTTTCCTGTTAGACAGATAAGACTCAAACCATTTCGCAGCATTGCCGGTGACACCATAATATTCTAATTTATTTAAGAGAATGCTGTGGTTCACGCAGTCCAAGGCTTTTGACAGATCACAGAAAATACCAGTAGCCTCAATTTAATATCTACTCCATTTAAGTACATTCTCACTGTAAGTGTAAATAGCTTTCTCTATATCAGAACCCTTAAGAAATCCAAACTGTGACTTGGACAATACATTATTTGCAGTCAGATGCTTAAGGAGATGCTTGAACACAACCTTTTTAAATATTTTTGAGAAAGCTGGCAAAAGTGAAAGTGGTCGATAGTTTGATGGTATCTCTTTATCCCCCTTCTTGTAAAGAGGCTTAACTTCAGCATACTTTAGTCAGTCTGGAAATGTTGTGCTGATAAGAGATTGATTACACAAATAACTTCAGATGGAACTCTTCGATTAACTTCATTGATATTTTATCATACCCACAGGAATACTTAGATTATAAGGATTTTATGAGGGATACTACTTCTTTGGGAAACATGTCATTTCCATTTTACTGAAGTTAGTTTTAAAGACTGGTCTCAGATACTCCATTACACTGTTCACTTAACCTGATAACCCCAAGCTGTTAGTAATGTTAATGAAGAATTTGTTTAAGAGGTTTGTTACCAAAGTCTCATTTATTTTTAGAGCTATCTGTTCCTCTTCCTTTTTGGCCACACCTGTCTCTGTCTTCACTATATCCCACACAGATTTTATTTTGTTGCCTGATGTGATTATCTTTTTCTCATAATAAAGCTGCTTCAATTTCTAGGTTACTTAATTCAATATTTTGCTGTATTCTTTGTAATGCATTACAATTCTAACATCAGAGCTGTTCCTAGATAGTAGGTACCGTCTCTTTTTTGTCCCACATAATATTTTTATTCCTTGTGTAATCCACGGTTTATCTTTTGACTTGTGTGTGATTTGAGTTACCTTTAGGGGCAAACAATTTTCAAAAGTGGAGGTAACTTTATTAATGAATGCTTTGTATTTTCCATTTGAGTCAGAAGTATTGTAAACATCCAGCCAGTTCATGTCTTTGAGCAATTCCCTGATTTTCTCAATTTTTTACTTATTTATTACCCTCCTGCACTCAAATTTCTCACATTTTTTATCCTGAAAAGTTTCACACTTAGCACAAGATGCTGCATGTCATAATCAGATAGCCCATTTACTATTGGTTTTGTGATATAACTTTTTACCCCCTTGATTTGTCTACAAAATGATCACGGTAGGAACTAAATTGAATGATAGTGCTACTGACTGAAACAATTGTTCACTGACAGAGCTTTTCAATAAATCCAAATTAAAATCACCAGCAACCACTATTTCCTTGCCCCCCCCCCCCCCCCCCCCCCATGAGATGAAAGGTAACTCCTTCCACTCCCGGGATTGGGATGACTCCTTACCCTCTCCCTAAAAACCCACATCCTTTCGTCTTTCCCTCTCCTTCCCTCTCTCCTGAAACGCAACCGTTGGTTGCGAAAGCTTGAAACTTGTGCGTATGTTTGTGTGTCTATCGACGTGCCAGCGCTTTCGTTTGGTAAGTCACATCATCTTTGTTCTTTTTTATATACATATATATATAAACAAAGATGATGTGACTTACCAAATGAAAGTGCTGGCAGGTCGACAGACACACAAACAAACACAAACATACACACAAAATTCAAGCTTTCGCAACAAACTGTTGCCTCATCAGGAAAGAGGGAAGGAGAGGGAAAGACGAAAGGAAGTGGGTTTTAATGGAGAGAGTAAGGAGTCATTCCAATCCCGGGAGCGGAAAGACTTACCTTAGGGGGAAAAAAGGACAGGTATACACTCGCACACACACACATATCCATCCACACATACAGACACAAGCAGACATATTTAAAGACAAAGAGTTTGGGCAGAGATGTCAGTCGAGGCAGAAGTGCAGAGGCAAAGATGTTGTTGAATGACAGGTGAGGTATGAGTGGCGGCAACTTGAAATTAGCGGAGATTGAGGCCTGGTGGATAACGGGAAGAGAGGATATATTGAAGAGCAAGTTCCCATCTCCGGAGTTCGGATAGGTTGGTGTTAGTGGGAAGTATCCAGATAACCCGGACGGTGTAACACTGTGCCAAGATGTGCTGGCCGTGCACCAAGGCATGTTTAGCCACAGGGTGATCCTCATTACCAACAAACACTGTCTGCCTGTGTCCATTCATGCGAATGGACAGTTTGTTGCTGTTGCTGTTGCTGTTGCCACGTCCTTATACACAAATATTCCGCGCGTCCAGGGCCTCGCTGCGATGGAGCATTTCCTTTCACGCCGATCACCTGCCACCCTACCTAAAACCTCTTTCCTCATTACCTTAGCCAGCTTCATCCTGACCCACAACTTCTTCACTTTTGAAGGCTAGACATACCAACAATTAAAGGGAACAGCCATGGGTACCAGGATGGCCCCCTCGTACGCCAACCTATTCATGGGTCGCTTAGAGGAAGCCTTCTTGGTTACCCAAGTCTACCAACCCAAAGTTTGGTACAGATTTATTGATGACATCTTCATGATCTGGACTCACAGTGAAGAAGAACTCCAGAATTTCCTCTCCAACCTCAACTCCTTTGGTTCCATCAGTTTCACCTGGTCCTACTCCAAATCCCATGCCACTTTCCTTGACGTTGACCTCCACCTGTCCAATGGCCAACTTCACACGTCCGTCCACATCAAACCCACCAACAAGCAACAGTACCTCCATTATGACAGCTGCCACCCATTCCACACCAAACGGTCCCTTCCCTACAGCCTAGGTCTTCGTGGCAAACGAATCTGCTCCAGTCCGGAATCCCTGAATCATTACACCAACAACCTGACAACAGCTTTCGCATCCCGCAACTACCCTCCCGACCTGGTACAGAAGCAAATAACCAGAGCCACTTCCTCATCCCCTCAAACCCAGAATCCCCCACAGAAGAACCACAAAAGTGCCCCACTTGTGACAGGATACTTTCCGGGACTGGACCAGACTCTGAATGTGGCTCTCCAGCAGGGATACGACTTCCTAAAATCCTGCCCTGAAACGAGATCCATCCTTCATGAAATCTTCCCCACTCCGCCAAGAGTGTCTTTCCGCCGTCCACCTAACCTTCGTAACCTGTTAGTTCATCCCTATGAAATCCCCAAACCACCTTCCCTACCCTCTGGCTCCTATCCTTGTAACCGCCCCCGATGCAAAACCTGTCCCATGCACCCTCCCACCACCACCTACTCCAGTCCTGTAACCCGGAAGGTGTACACGATCAAAGGCAGAGCCACGTGTGAAAGCACCCACGTGATTTACCAACTGACCTGCCTACACTGTGATGCATTCTATGTGGGAATGACCAGCAACAAACTGTCCATTCGCATGAATGGACACAGGCAGACAGTGTTTGTTGGTAATGAGGATCACCCTGTGGCTAAACATGCCTTGGTGCACAGCCAGCACATCTTGGCACAGTGTTACACCGTCCGGGTTATCTGGATACTTCCCACCAACACCAACCTATCCGAACTCCGGAGATGGGAACCTGCCCTTCAGTATATGCTCTCTTCTCGTTATCCGCCAGGCCTCAATCTCCGCTAATTTCAAGTTGCCGCCACTCATACCTCAATTTCTTTGCCTCTACACTTCTGCCTTGACTGACATCTCTGCCCAAACTCTTTGTCTTTAAATATGTCTGCTTGTGTCTGCATGTGTGGATGGATATGTGTGTGTGTGTGTGCGAGTGTATACCTGTCCTTTTTTCCCCCTAAGGTAAGTCTTTCCGCTCCCGGGATTGGAATGACTCCTTACCCTCTCCCTTAAAACCCACTTCCTTTCGTCTTTCCCTCTCCTTCCCTCTTTCCTGATGAGGCAACAGTTTGTTGCGAAAGCTTGAATTTTGTGTGTATGTTTGTGTTTGTTTGTGTGTCTATCGACCTGCCAGCGCTTTCGTTCGGTAACTCACCTCATCTTTGTTTTTATATATAATTTTTCCCACGTGGAATGTTTCCCTCTATTATATTGATATCATTAATTTGAATCGAACAATTACGTTTGTTATTATCACTGTTCAGTTTCGAAATCTTTCCTGTCGTCTTATTTTCCTCTTTCTGTTTTTGCCAGTAGTTGCACTTTGTATTCACCTTCTCCTTTTTACCGTAATCTGCTATACTATTTTATCCCGCCTATATATACTCAATAATACGTAACCCACTTCCAAACCATAACCAAAAAAATTTTTTTGCCGCTTTCAGCACTACCGCCGCTATAATATTCACCGTTTCTAGTTCACAAACAGTTCCTTTCACCTTTTAAACAACCATTTCGGCCAGTTCTAATAACTTTCGCTTTATTTCCATTTCCGTTTTTCCCACATCACTTATAATTTTTAGCCGCTTCCCACAGGTTTTAACGTCATTATTTCTTCGTCAGACAATTGTTAGCCTCATTTTCATAATCTGCCACCACAAAACCACTCACTTTAATATACTACACACAGTTTTTTCGAAATTTTCCCGAATTTCTCCGTCCTTTAACGTGTTTTGGCTGCAACACAACCACCTAACCTTTATGCACATCATTGTCTACCAACCCAAGTCCAACATAGCCCAGCTGTAACCAACACCTTAACGCCTTTTTTCATTCCAGATCTCCAGTTACTTTCCTGTTCACATTTATCTCTCCCATTATATTTCTATTTTCATTTTCATTTCACCTCATGTTACACTTTCCACCTTCTAATACCATGTCACCCTCACAACACCCCCACAACGACCCCATTAAGTTTTATTTACATTCCCTCCGCAAACATGCCTTCGCCCTAGCCAGATTACGCTCCCATATTCTATTTTCTCAGGCTTGTCTGACATTTGGCATTACCCCCAAAGGCCTCACACTTAAAGTTCCCATCTCTGGCTGCAACCCTTCCTTCAATCAGTCCCTATACCAGTTCCAAACTGAACAATCCATTGCCCTCACCCACCTAATCCTTCACCTACACATCAACTCAGCCAATGAACACACCCGTCAACTCCTATCCTTAATAAAAGTCCTTAATCTTTCCTCTCCCACATCCACACCGACTGTTCAGAGCATCCTCCTACAGGCCAACCGTAAATTAGAACAGCATGCCACCCTCCACCTCAAAAAACTAGCCAATCTCCTGGTTTCCCACCTCCGGAAAGGCAACTCACTCACCCTTCACAACCTTTCCAGCAAACCTCAACCTCCTCTCATTGCACACAAACCCAGTCTCTTCCATCTACTCAATCTCCCACTTCCAGCTCACTCCCTCCAAAACCTCAAAATTCCGATCAACACAATCTGGAACCACAACACACTAATTCAGTAGTTAACCTTTCCTCCAAACCTCTCTCCCAATCCGAAACCTCTGTCCTATCCAAAGGCCTCACCTTCAGCCCCACTCCCAGATTCAACCAAACAGCCCTCGTCAAAGATTTACTGTCCTACACTCGTACTCTCTGCTCGAAATATCACTTTGCCACGAAGAAAAATGATCCTAATCCTACTCCTAATGATCCAACTCCCCAAGACACTATCCAAAATGAACCCTGCCTGGAACAGTTCCATCCTCCGTCACAGCGGGACCCACCTCCTCTTCCTCAAAATCACCCTCTCCAAACCTTCCAGGAATTTCTGACTTCCAGCCTTGCATCTCAATCCTTCTTAAAAAACCTTAATCCTACACCCAACATCACCACTGCTGAAGCCCAGGCTATCCGTGATCTGAAGGCTGACCGATCCATCGTCATTCTTCCGGCGGACAAGGGTTCCACGACCGTGGTACTTGATCGTCGGGAGTATGTGGCTGAGGGACTGCGTCAGCTTTCAGACAACACCACATACAAAGTTTGCCAAGGTAACCCCATTCCCGATGTCCAGGCGGAGCTTCAAGGAATCCTCAGAACCTTAGGCCCCCTGCAAAACCTTTCACCTGACTCCATCAACCTCCTGACCCCACTGACACCCCGCACCCCTACCTTCTACCTTCTTCCTAAATTCCACAAACCCAATCATCCCGGCCGCCCCATTGTAGCTGGTTACCAAGCCCCCACAGAACGTATCTCTGCCTACGTAGACCAACACCTTCAACCCATTACATGCAGTCTCCCATCCTTCATCAAAGACACCAACCACTTCCTTGAACGCCTGGAATCCTTACCCAATCTGTTACCCCCGGAAACCATCCTTGTAACCATTGATACCACGTCCTTATACAAAAATATTCCGCGCGTCCAGGGCCTCGCTGCGATGGAGCATTTCCTTTCACGCCAATCACCTGCCACCCTACCTAAAACCTCTTTCCTCATTACCTTAGCCAGCTTCATCCTGACCCACAACTTCTTCACTTTTGAAGGCCAGACATACCAACAATTAAAGGGAACAGCCATGGGTACCAGGATGCCCCCTCATACACCAACCTATTCATAGGTCGCTTAGAGGAAGCCTTCTTGGTTACCCAAGTCTACCAACCCAAAGTTT